>NC_079527.1:9836876-10136876 GCF_003711565.1 Takifugu flavidus | reverse complement strand
TTATTCAGATGTCCTCAGTAGCATTTTGACAACAATCTGTCCTCTACTGTCGTTTGGTGCAAAGAAGCAAACCATGCACAGTATTAGTTATTACTGCGTAATAATAATATTATCAATGACATGTCAACCACAACTTAGCATGCGTGGACAGTGTATTACATCAACCATTTATGCATGATTTATATCAGACATCTGCATGTCAAAAACATCCTCCTCCTCTTGGTGTCTAGAAGGATGTGTGATGGCGTCTGTGTGGGAGTCACAATTGATGGTCACAAAAATTGTAGTAAAACATAAAGTTTAGTTCAGCTAATCAAATACACGAGTCATTTTCCATTTGTTTGTCTGCAAGATGGTTACAAAAAGCAGATTAAAGGAGATACATTTTTATTATGTCACACTGGTTGTTTGCCACTATTGATATTAAGTAGAAAACTGATCAAAGTGAACCAGATTATTGCATAATCCAAAAGCATTGTGCAGGTGAGGTTTGAAAACAATTAGTAACTACAAAGGTGACTTGTAGAGTCCACACAATTGTTTTGCAGTATTTTCTAAAGATGTGAGGCAGTGAATTGGGGTTTAACCCTTCACCACACTGTTGTGTGTCCATCAGTCTTTGGCGCGTCCTTCCGTCCATCCCTGCCAACCCGATCTTCCTCCCCAGACCTGAGTGGCTCCAGGTCCTCCTCAGAGCTGCACGTGCTGTGCTGCCTCCTGTGCATGAACATCCTGCGACGGGTCTGAGTGCTCAGGTCCAGCAGGTCGAAAGAGTCACATGAGAAGAGGCTGTCCTCGCTAACCACGCTGGAAGGCCGGCTGCGCTGACCCTCTTTGGCCCCTGTGCCCTGGAGGAGCTGCTGCAGGTCCTCTGGGAATATGGGGGCCGATGAAGAGGGAGACGAGTGGCTCTCGTTGGGAAGGTCCAGACTGCGGGAAAACTTGCCGTTACGTTTCAGAATACCCTTCCGTCTTCTAACTGCCTCCGTGCGCAAGGTGGGGCTGTCTTCTGATGCTGGTAGATAAGAGTGTTGTTTGAGGGAGCACATATCAGCCGGATCACTTTCCCTAATTCCTGCTCCAGAGTTCCTTCTTTCTGTGGAGGAGCCATAACCTGACTCCCTTTCATTCAGGTTTTTTAGAATGCCCTTTTTGGGCATTTTAGATGAAGGTTGACTGAATGTGGAGGGAGATTGCAGGCTGGTGGACAGGACGTCAGAATACACGTGGGCATGTGGACAAGGCTGGGATGGAGTGTTTTCTTTCGGAGGGTTTTGGAAAACTGAGTCGAAACTCCTCTGTGGTTTTAGAATGCCTTTAGGCTTCTTTCTATCACTTGTGGAATTGACAGAAATCGCAGCGGAAGAGGGTGGAGATGCAAAGGCACTGCCACATGCTCCGAGAGCTGTCTGTGGGATTGCGTTTTCCTTGCGTGACTTCCTGAGGCTCAAAGTTCCTCTGTGCATCTGTCCTCCTCCCCCGCCTCCTCCCCCATGCTCACTTTTAAGAGGCAAGGTGAAGTAGCAGGGGTTAGTGGAAAGTGCAGGGGAACAAGAAGTGTCAGAGGGCACGAAAGAGTCAACGGTCATATCGTTGGTGGCCGTGATCCGATTCTGCCAGTCGATGTAGCGAGCCAGCAGCGGAGAGGGGCATTCCGGGTGTGGAAGTGAAGGGCAGTCACACACGCTTTCCTCAAAGCCCCAGTTCACCCACCAGTGGTTGGCAACGTCCTCTATTGTAGCCCTCTCGTCCACTCGCACGGTCAACAACCAGTCGATCAGCGCACACGCATCTGGAGGAAACAGCAATGACTTAACAACCAATCATTTTTTATTTAACTCTACTGGTAGAGGTAAAAAAAACAGTCAGAAAATGGGAAATGGTGTTGATGAGACATTGACACCACAGCCCTTTACCTGAGGGGGGGTTGGGCCTGCGGTAACAGCCTTTAGTGATCTGCTCTGTGAGCGTGGTGTGGCTGGCCCCGTCAAACGGCATACTGCAGTACACCAGGGCATATAGCAAAACTCCCAGGGCCCAGCAGTCCACCTAGCATACAGAAACACACACATGCTAAAATGGGACACTGCATCACTGGTGCAGCATGGCAGGGCTGGCATTGTAGATGCACTTTTGTGTAAGCAGGCACGTATTGTCCCACCTCAGGCCCTTGATAAGGCAGCCCTTTCACGATCTCTGGAGCAGCATAAAGTGGACTTCCACAGTAGGTCTGTAGCAGAGAGTCCCTTTTGAAGTGATTGGAAAGACCAAAGTCAGCCAGCTGCAGACAACAGAAGGGGGAAAAAAAGCAATAAATGCCATGCATTTCTTAACAGATAGACCTAAACTCATTCATAAGGAACCGGATAAATAAATCAAGTACAAATTATTCCTTAAAAACTATTAAAAACCAACACGAAACACATATGCTGTTGAAATACTCCACAGCTGTGGGCATAAATGAGCATCTGTGCACGTGTTTTGTAACACGTAAACAAAACACTTTGCATGACGGTGAGTCTCCGTCATTGAGAACTTAACAGCTGACACTTTAACTTTATGACATAATGGACTAGCACTTGGTGCTCATTCACATAAACAGAGATCCTTGTGTGGGGCAAATTCCTTTTAAGTGAGCATGTGCCTGCAGGATCTTTACCCATGTGGCAAAAACAAGCTGCTAACTTTAACGGGGCCAACTAAAAATAGGTATGGGGAGATGCTGCCAACATGCGCGTGTGTGAGCCAAGGGAAGAGAAAACATCAGGCTGCTCACACTCACGTAACGGAACAATCACTCACTCAACACTGCAAGAGAGAGATATACAAACATACTGAGGCTCCTCTCTATCTTAGAGATTACTGACGCGAGCACCATCCCGCTATCAGCCCCTGTGGTGTTAGAAATAGTCAACATGACAGCTTCAGTTCCCTGGAACGGCGTTTCAGAGGAACGGAGACCTCACACACTGGAAATGACACTGTTTATTCGAACATAAGCACAGATATTCTACAGAGTGGGAATGCAAGCAATATGAAGTGAGCACGTGCTACAGTTTCCACAGCTTTTTCCCGGCGTGCTGCTCTGTTTTATGTGTGAAGTCGTGTAACTTGTCTTTCACCACCAACCATGTGAGGCTCTCGCAGACACTTTCCCTGGTGTCAAATGCTTATATAAGACAGACTCTTCCTTCCAAAGAGAACAAGCTCATCCTGGTACACGTGCCTGGAATTGCATGAGCGGACATTGCCTGCTCCACACAAGCTGGGCCGAACACTTGCACGCTGCATCCTGTGCTGCATTTGAAGGTTTTGTCAGGGGAAAAAGAAGTCACCCACTCCTAAAACACCAAGACCCGAATATTTTCCTGACACGACTCTTTCCCACCCATCCCATTAAGCAGCTATTGTGCAGACAACACGGACAGGCATTACACAGAGGTTTGGTCATTTCCTGCAGCGGATGCTGTGCACAACTATGGTGAACCAGAGGTTTGTAATGAATGGACAGCTGAGAGGTGTGTTTTCTTTTGACAGACAGACAAAGCGCACTTGAACAAAACCTTTCCGATTGGCTCGATCGCCACCGGATTCCCAACATTCCCCTCTGGCCGTGCACAGTTCCCATATATGGCAGGAAGCTCCATGTTAAGGAAAGAAATGGCTGCCAGTTTCCTATAAAAGACCAGCGGCGATGGCTTAAAGACACAGAAACATGCTAAAATGGGAAAATGGAAAAATATTTCCATGCAATCAGTAAAATCTGAAGGTTCCTCAACACTGAGTGACAAGGCAGTGCATGGTACATTCACAAGGTAAGGTTACGACCTTCTCCCATTGGGCAAACCCTAAAAATTGAAACAGGGGACTTAAATATATTTGAAAAGATTAAGTTACAACAGTGTTACCTTCACGTTCATATCTTCATCTAAAAGGATGTTCTCCAACTTGAGGTCCCGGTGTACAACACCGATCTGTAACACACAAGAGCAGTAGGGTCACTCAGATGGATTCTGAATGCAAACATTGGACTGAAGGGTGAGAGATCCAGATTATAGTCCCAGGCTGCCGTGCACAAAGCGTCTGCCTTTCAGTTTTACTTTTATAAGCAGCAACATTCTGCTAAGGCCTCGTAAAGCAGGGCCACATGTCAAACACACTGGAAATGCTCTCAGAGTTTCATCACCAACAAGCTTTGGCGAATGGTTTGTTTGGGCTAATTCGTCTCAGAAAATGCGAAGAATTCGTGTGGCGTTACACACCTGGGAGCAAACCAGAGCATTAACATGTGGATCTTGGTGGAAAGAGCCTCAGCAGACTGGAGGAGGGGCAAATAAGGAGCAAATCATAAAAAGAGATGAGACACAGAAGAAGGTGGCCACCCAGCTAGGTGAGTGATGAATGGGATGGAACTAATGGACCGAATACATACAATGGCCTTCCACATTGCTGTCAGGTTCCCTTAATGAATACAACATAATGGCCGGCTTTGTCTCCTTAATTACTTCATCTTCATAGTGCTCAGATAAAGTAAACGGCCCGTGACCTTAGACGGTGTTAATACACAGTATATACAGAATTCAAGCCTCTGCTCTTATTGAACTATTCCAGGCCTGGAGAAACTACAGCCAGATAAGGAAGATAACAAAAAGAACAAAGGCTTAGAATTTATGTCCATTCACCTTTTGAAGTTCTAATAATCCCTCCATGTGCCTTGCATACCTCAAAGGCACATTCAATAATTCATTCATGCTGGAACATTCATATCTATTTTGGGACAGTATTCCAGGGCACGAGTTGTACAGAATCCAGTTCTCTGTCCCGTTTAATATAAGGGATTTATGGAAAAGCCCAGCTGCCAAAATAAGACTTATATGAAAACAAAAACATGTCTGTCATATGCAGCTCAGATGACTGAGAGGCACAGCTACCAAATTGCACTTCTGGATTAAAGGGATTTATAATAAGTATCTCAATAATTCTTGTTTTGTGGCTCCACTGTTGATTTTACGCACACACAAATAAACAGTGAGACAAAGGAACAATGTATTTCTTTGCCAGGGTTTATGCTAATGTGTAGGAAGCTCATTAGGGCAAGACGTTAGTGACCTGTGTCAGTGTGTGACTGTGAAAAACAGTCAAGGGATAATTTGCTCTTAACCCAGAGAGATTGGGAAAACTCAAGTCAAGTTTTTCTGATGTATTAGGATTAGGATTTAGTAGATTTAGTGGTACTTTAGTTGCTTGCACACAGTTGAATACAAACATGGATTTAGGCACGTGCCTTCATGCAGTTTGCTGGCTCACAAAGGTGGCAATTCATTTACAACTTTCTATCAAACACCATGAAACACGACCAGAATATCACACACAAATCCTAAAATAATCTGGTAAACAAGACCAAAATACTTTACTTGGTCAGTGTGTTTGTTGAAATGGTTCAGTGTTACAAAGAGAGGGAGCAGTGTAGCAGTGGGTGCGCAACCAACAAGGCAGCGGGTCAACTAACAACAATCATTCCATGCTGGAGGAATGGAATATTTGCTGGGTTCACAGGGGACTCCAGGGAGACCTCTTAGCAACTCAAGACCTTCCTTTAAATGTCCACAAGTCTTCCAGAGAAGACCAGTCATGGCGTGCATGGTGGGACTGCAGGGAGAAAGCCATCTCCACACGATTAAAAACCACATGAATAAGCCAGAAGGCTGTTAGAAAGTCTTCTTTGTACAGACGAGTTGAGAACAGAACCTTTGATTCAAACGAGGATTTAAGAAATAGGTTGAATTCCAGCAACTTTATCTGTAAAATGTGGTGGTGGAAGGAGGACAATGCCAAGACATTCATATGTGGTTCGAGCATCAAGACTTAGAGCAAGAACACAACATGAGAACATGTCAACACATTTGCGCATGTGTGTGTGTGTGTACCTTGTGGCAGTAGTGGACAGCAGATGTGATCTGTCTGAAGAGGCCTCTGGCTTCTGTTTCGGACAGTCTCCGTCTCTCCAGGACATAATCATACAGCTCTCCTCTGCTGGCGTACTCCATCACAATCACGATCTTGTCCCGGCTCTCAAACACTGCGTATCAGAACAACACATTTACACCAACTGCAGCATGCAAACAAGCATCACATGATCATTAATATGAGATATATTTCTGAAATCATCCACTTAAGGCAAAAAAAAAACAAACGATTTATTTTCGACGGCATGCTAAAACACGGCAGCCTGGAGCAAACCTTATTCAAACAGGAGGAAGTTGTGCACTTGTTTGGACTATTTTCAGCTGCACAATATTTACATAGTGTACAAGTAAATATTTATACATGTTTTCTGTAAAAGCCAGGCAGCATCAAATAATAAAATGTAATATTTTATAGTGGCAATTTGAAGTGTTTCCCCGGTATGTCCTTGCACATCAATGGTGATGAGGCACAGGGGTCGCAGCCCTATTAGGGCAGAGCGTAAGACACTGTTGATGAGCCGTCGTGAAATTACCACGTGAGTTTTGATATTTGAAGTAAAAAATGCCACGTCAATGACAGGAGCCTGGAACAATTCCGTAGACATATTTGACTCTCGGTTTTAATTTTGTGGCTGATTCTTTGTAATGGCGACAGGACATTCTCTCTGTGAATGTGTGACCTACCCTCATGGAAGCGAATGATGTTGGTGTGCCTCAGGGAGGCCGTAATCTCAATCTCACGCTGGATGTGAATTCTGTCCAGGTCTTCGACGATGCGCTCCTTACGGATAGACTTGATAGCCACCTGACAGAGGAGATGCATTATGGTGAGTCTGTACAGGAACACGTGCTTAAAACAGACTCTCATGATTGAGAGTAAATCTATGGTTCTCAAACAGAACTTCCTAAAAATAAGGGTCAGCGGAGGACAGGCGACAGGCTTTGTCCCTTGTCAGGTTGTTGTTGCCCATTTCCACAGGTTTTGGTGCCAGCAAACCCAGATTCCTCTTTAATTTGATGACAAAGCAGTCGTTACGCAAGTTCTTATTTATTCCCCTCATGAGACCTTTAAGCGCTCAAGACAGTGAGCAACACGTTGTTCATGTCACCGCTTGAACAAATAAGCAAGTAGACAGAGATGTTTACAGCACAGGGGTCCGCAAATTGAATCTCTGGGTGATGGAAGTGATTATGTGGGTTTTAAAAGCTGGACAGTGAGAGCAGATCTCTTGTGATCTGAGCATGCTCAGAGGCATAAGGTTGACAGCTGCACTGTTCACACTCTACTTCACTAATCTCACTCACTCCCTGTACCCCAATGTAACCCCGTACCAAAACCAAACCGCCACCCTTAAACAGACACCCTACTTTAATCCTTTTGGAGCAGGGTAACTGTCACACAAGCAAAAAAAGAAAGGCCAATGTGCAGACATTTGTGCCATATTTAGAACAGAATATACCAAAAAAAGACAACATGATAGAAAGGAAAATATGAAATAGTGCCGATGAGGCTTCTTTGTGATGTTCAGGTTCCAAATGTGCTGCTGAGTATATCCCCCCTGCATAGTTGCTCTAATGTCTCCTGGGAGGTGCAGGCCTACCCCCTGGGGTCACAGCTCCAGCATTCTCAGCTGCTGGAAAAACACTATGAGATGCTAGAAGACACCATTCACACGCTCCATTAACCACAATAGTTATGCAACCCCAGGACACAGACATGACACATCAAATGAATGCATAACTCACTGTTTTAGTCCCTTTAATATCAATGATTCCAGAATGGAGTCAACTGTGAGTGACTCTTCATTCAGACAAATGGGGTACTGAGTCAGGGATAAGGCTGTCAGGTAAAATGGACTGTTACCAAATTTGGAAGAATGCGTGCTGTTTATTGGCTGACCTGTGGGCTGGGAAATCGTTGTGCAAAAAATGAAATTTGCAAGATTAACAAAGAGAGAGGAAGGAGACGGGAAGCAGGAATGGATGTGGACATGACTCTCAGGAATGGAATTAACGCCCGATTAGAGATATCTTTCATTCAAGTCACCATGAACATTAAATGCAATGAGGAAGTGTGTTTGTGTGTGTGTGTGTGCATGAGTTTGCATGTGCCTGTATGATGTCACTTTTTTGCATGGAGATATGCTACATACACTGGAGCTACATTTTGTCCTAATATGGCCTTTAAGGGCTACTTCTAACAATAAGTCATTGTTCATTTAAATAATGCGTTGCATGACAGGTACTGTGCAACAAGCTCAAGCTGTAACATTACACATATAGGAAAACAATATAACGGGTGAGTCATGAAGCTGTAATCACATATGTGTGAAGTCATTTTCAAAGCAGGATATCATTACTTTGAGAATTATTGAAATATTGTGGCTGCATAAAGGCATGATGAGCTTTGGACTGGCCATTCTACAACTTCCTGGACAGTTATTCTCACAATGATCTGCTCAAGTGCGCGTCCCAAGAGTCTGAGCATCAGGAAAACTCCACACTACTCAGGCTTCCAGCCAAATAAGCAAAGGATGGTATTATTCAGAAACCACGCACACGCTCACTTACCAAAATATCCAGGAACTTCCAAAACTAGCGAACAGATATATATATAAAAACTCAAGATGACGTGGAGATTATTCACTTTTTTATGATTCATGAACAACTCATGAGTTAAAGCAACAGTTTTGACATCACAGGAAGTGGTTTTGGTGTTACTTAGAAGAGTCAGTGGTGCAGAGGTTAGCACAGTCAGTTCTAAGTTGTTGTAGCTTGTGCCAGTGCACTCATATTTCCTAAGCCTACTCCTAGTTCTGTGGTATGTGTTCCTGGAATGGACGGGGGACCTGTCTGTTTCCTGCCTCTGGACTATTGGTGGCTTAAAAAGAAGCTGAGCAGTAAGACAAGGAAGTAAAACGTCCAGAGGGGAAGTCTCTGCCCATCAAGAGAGAAGCTCAACTGCCAATAATGATGTTGCTACATTGGAATTAAGAGCAGTTAGAATTTTCTGTCTGGTCGGAGTCAGTGGGGATATACATAGTGTTCCATTACTGCAGCCTACCACCAGAGGGCAGTCACACAGATTTAAGGCCCTCTGACTTTTAGCCCTGCGGGACTCATTCTTGATCACCCCCGTCTGCATCACCATACACCTGAGTCATGTTCGCTTCCCGAACCTCAGGCACGTTGCGTGGGCGACCTTGGGTCACTTCTTTATGTGACCTCAAATGATTTGTGCTCTCAGAAACTGCCTCCTCCTCTGCCCACTGCACTCAAGAGCCCCCCTGGCCTTGTTTCCAAAAATAATGTCTTTTTTGTTTTAAAGAATCCTTGGTATGTGCTGGCTGGTAACTCAAAGAATTCAGCATTTCCCCCTTGTCCTTCCAAACCCTATTTCACACCGACTGCCCATTATTTTTTTTCTCTGTACCCCTCTCTCAGCCTTCCTTTCATTGCCTCTCCCTGGCATATCACTAGGTCTCGGAATTATGCCAGTCTCACAAGTTCATTATCCTGACTACAGAGTGTTTGTTTTCCGAAAAAGTGGGGTATCTGTCTCTTTGTGCTCAGATCAGATTTGGGGATTAAAATGCAGACATAATAGCCCCATGAGTCCTCAAAGTAATCTGGCACCACAGCCTGGATCATCTGGGACATGAAGCTGAACTGGGATGTCCTCCGGTGACCCAGCGCCTTCAATTGTGAGGCAAAAGAAAGTCCAAGCTCTTCTTTGAGAGACCTATTGTTGAGATTTTATCCCCTGCTTTAATTGCTGAATGAGTCAAACTACAGGCACCTCAGCTTGGCAACACTGAAAAAAATCTGCTCAGCATAGCATCAGCACACAGACACGCGCGCGCACACACACACTATAACACTCACTGTCTTCAGGCTTGCTCTCTCCACCGCTTTCTTCACTTTGCCGTAGGTGCCTTTGCCCAGAGTCTCCATCACCTCGTAGCGGTGTTTCAGGTTGTGTTTATGCTGGTGTTTCCTCACTGCCGCGCCAGGTGCCCCCTCGGTGATCGCCGTCCTCTGCTGCTGGTCCCCCTTGCAAGGACTGCGGATCGCCAGCCTCGGGGACTCCTCGCCGTGGTGGTGCCCGCTGGATGCCGCGTCCTGCAGACAGCAGAGCTCGGAGCGGTGGCTGGTGGTCATCGCGCCGCTGCTGTCCGCTTCGCGTCTTCCCATCCTCCGAAGGCAGCGCGCACCTGTCTGGATCCCCAGATGTTTTCGAACGCAGAACAAAATGTGTCAACAACAGTCAGAGTGGCCGATAAATCGCCCATAGAGAGCCCTCCTCAAGCCGTGACCCACTCAGCCCGTCCATCCTCTCTTTTCTGTTATCCTCTGACCACTGAGAGCCACATGGTTGGGAGCGGTGGGCGGGGCCACCTCCCTCCACAAGGTCCCAGCGCGTCACATCCATTTGGGATCATTTTGTGTTTTCATGTTTGAATCTCAGTGGAAACCGAAGGCATGTATGGAATGGCAACCAAGGCGGTCGCCACGAATCCACCACTTTAATCAGACATGTTTGCTGAACTCTACACGTCAACAAAGACAATAAAAAAGCCTTGACCTCATTAAATCCTGGAAGTAGTGGGAGGGAGAGTACTTTGAAGTCAACATGATGGATCTGCTCCTGCAAACTTCTATGCACCCATGCTATTTGAAGACAACAGACAGATAACATTATAAACTGAAGATGAAAATAAGAGTGACTCTGCAGATAATCTATAGCTGGGAAATTGTTACACCAATATGGCAGAATTTGAGGCTCATAATTCTGTGTTTTTTAAAAAAAGGAAACATTCTTTCATTATCTGCTCAGAATTAAATATAGAGGGGACTGGTTGGTTCTATCTAGATAAAAAGTAACAGTTTTAAAAGATATAGTTGATGAGAGGAACTAGACTGTCTGCTTCTTTGATGCATAGTTTTCTTTATGTCATTTCTTAAACAGGAGTGTAAAAAACTATACACTCATCCATCCACCTGCAAGAAAACACACATACATTCGTATGATGCAAATATGTCATAGATACAACCGTTGTATTATTTCACATCATTTCCCACTCAGCTGGCAAGACAGATAAGTATATTTCAGCGAGGAATAATTCCTTTAAATTTCCCGATGTTTATGGTGTCCATGGCAAACAGATACCATAAATTAAAGGCAGTGGAAGTTTGTGCTACCACAGTCTGCAGTTACCACCATGTTTCTGGGCCAAAACTGCCTTTTAAACCAAGATTACAGCCTTCTTCTAAGTGAGGAGGACGTAAAAGTTTTTAAAAAGTGTAGAAAGTTGTACTCTAAAGGTCACATTCACAGAAACAATCCTTGTGTGTGAAAGCTTTGTGGACATTTGTACTTGCAAACTCTGAGGCTAATTCATAAAGTCGTACAGAATCTGATTCCTGGCACTGTTGCTTGAGTCAGGAGATAATTTAGGCGGTGAAGAGGGCTCGAGGATTGAGGTTAGCCACCAGACAGATGTCATAGCTGTCGTGCATGGCTGCTCGCCTTTCCACCACCGTCCACATATTTTCTGCAGGATCCAACTCCAGAATCTCCTTGGTGATGATCTCATGGCGGCCTAAAGTCCATGGAAAAAACACATGGGGGAGGGAAATGTCAGTTACAGAGAAGCGGCCACGTCATTTAACTAACCCTGGTTCAGATTTGAAATGGAGTCGTGTCAAAAATGTAAAAGATGAATTTATGAACTGACTAGCCCCCTTGAAGTATCCGCATAGGTAGAGCTTGTTCCCCACGACTCCAGTGTTGGAGGCATTGGTGCGGAGAGTGAGTAAAGAGGTGGGGAGCGATGGTCCTTCCCTCCAGGTGTCTGTGTCTGGGTTGTAGATCTCCAAGGAGCTCAGACAGGAACGGGATTGTCCACGGTCCTGTCCATCACATCCTATACCACCTGGTAAATGCACACACGAGTTCTTTACAGACAGAATACAGGAATGACCTCCCTACAGACTGTCCTTGTCTGACCAAGTATGTAGATTTCTCCGTTGAGGACAGCTGTTCCACACCGGTATCGGGAGTATCTCATACTGGTACACTCTGTCCACCTGTCCTTTCCAGTGTCAAATCGGAAGACTCGGTTGCTCAGCTTGTCAGGCTCTTCCTCTGGTAGTTGCTGTAAAAAAGAACAGAAAAGAAGAATGAACCTGAAACAGACTCCCATTGCTCCTTTTTTCACCTAACGTTGAATTATTAATTATTTTGTAGGTAATAACATTCTCCACTAGAGGGCAGACTAGGGCTGCTGACAACTGAGTTTCTGTAGTTCAAAACAAGCATATTTGTTTCACATTTTTTCGCACTGTCAGTGCAAGACTTGCTAATAATACTTTACGTGTACTAAAATGGTGTTTTTATTCAGTTACCTGTGGTGTCCATCCCCCCAGCACATACAGATGCTCCTTTAAACTGACGACACAGTGGCAGGCTAGAGGAAGAGGCAGAGGGGCAAAGCTGAGCCAGCTGCCTCCTCTCTTCAGTGACCACCTCACCACACTGTCTGTGATTACGTAGTGATGGTTCACTTTCATCTGACCACCAATGATATAGACGGCGTCGCCCAGAAGACCTAAAGCATACATGTCCCTGTGTGCTGCTGAGCACACCTCCACCCAGCTCTTCAACTCCACATGATCGTACCTGGAACAGGGAACAAATATCTCAAACAAGGAGTCTTGTTGTTCATAGATATATTCTTCTTATGGTGGTTCACACATTAACACCTGTAGATATCCAAACTCTTCACTCTGTACTGGTCTTCTGCTTCTATGGCGACCAAAATATTATCTCGTGATACTGCCCCGGCTGTGACCTGCCCCGAGCCTCCGCAGGCCTTGAGTGGGGAGGGGATGTAGTAAGTCTTTCTACCATGGGGAGCAAAGCAAAAACTGAGATCAGCAAGTCCTCCACGTTTGGAAGGAACTCCCCCCTTATTCACCCCACCCAAGCAGAGCAGCAGGTCTGTGGTCTCCATGCCGTAACGGAGAGCTGGACGAGTCGGGGCTGCTGTTTCGCAGAGGCCCGCGGGCTGAAGGGCGGGGCCGATCATCCCAGAGCACTCAGCATCCTGCAGCAAGATCTGAAATAATCTTTTATTATACTGGTCATTTGATAAATGAAAGGAGGGAAAATAAGACTCTCACCGGGTTTCTCCTGCGGGCTTTACGAAGGAACGCAGGCTCTACGAGCTCCAGCCTGACATGCCTGAGCAACTCGGCAGCCTCGGTTTCACTCTGTAGGTCCCCTCTTCGCCTCTGCGCCCACCTCAGCACCAACTCCAGAAGAACCTGCTCCTGAGAGATGTTGAGGTCATCTGAGCACAGCAGACTCCCAAGACTCTGGGCATCCAGCTCGAGCACCTCCTCTTCCTCACACACCTGAAGATTGAAATATGTAGAAGGGAGGTTGAAGGAAAAGAGTTTAAAAGAATGCTGAAGAGCAAATGTCTCCTCAGCTCGTTGTATAAATTGACCTTCTATTGCCGCTATGGGCGATTTACTTTCAATAAACTATACTGTCACCTAGTGGTAACATTAAGAAACTGAACAGATAACATGGGAAGAAACATCATTCCATTAATTATTTTCTCTTCATTCAGGACAGTTTGTTTTTACATAAATAATTATACAGCAACACATTATTTGCCATTTCAAAAACTTATCAAAAATAGCCATGTGTGGCCCTAAGCAGCAGCTCTTCATACTAATTGCTTACCTCTGCAAAGTGTTGGCACATATATCTCAAGGCACAGTCTGCTAGACCTGTGGCCCCCATATTTCTGGCCCAGTGGTACAGACCAACACAGTTGGAGGGGTCCATATTTGCCTCCATGTGGTTCTGACAGATCCTGGTCTCAATGAAGCCAAACATAGGTTAACAGTGCTGCTGCTGTTCAATTTATCACAACTGATATATATATATATATAAATTCTTCTGATAGAGTTTTGGTTTAAAAACAAAACAAAACCAAAACCCACACAGTTCAAGGAGCTTTTCTCACCTAAAAGCTCCATCCACATCGAGCAGGAAGGCAGCAGCAGCCACCGCCTGAATGTTGTCGTTGTCGAGCGGGAGGTTTCCTTGATACATGTAGTCCAGCAGCAGTTGCAAACATTTTGCAGGCACATCCCTGAGCAGGACCTCAGCTCCTTGGGTTTCCCTTAGACCACATGTAAACATGGCCTGAACGCACGTGTAACAAACCGTGGTGACGTCATTGACTCCCACGTGACTTGAAGAAACGACGATTGCTACTCTTTACCTGAAAGTAAGCGCTGAATGCGGACAGCACCACCTTGTGGCAGTAAAAAGCAACACCCTCTGTCAGGAGGACCACGTCGGTGAGCTCTTGCGTCGCCCTCATCCTCTGCAAGTGCATGAGCAGGTGTGAAGCGTGCTCTGCCTGAGCCGAGTCCAGCTCTGCTGCATCCATGGATCCAACGCTCTTGTTGCAGAGATAAAGAAAACATGAGCAAAATGATTCGATAACATGAAAAGATAAATAGAAAGTAATGATAAAAAAAAATCTGTTGTTGGAGAAAATTTTCTGGAACACTGTTATCAATATAGAATTATTCATCACTACTTCCTCCTGATATCACACAAATAATCTGGTTTATGAATTAATTATCAACCCAGAAGAAATATTTGCTGATCCATAAAATAAAATGAGAAGACAGAGAGAAAAAAAAAAGTGGATTCATATGGTAATACAGCAGTGACCCAACTACTGGCTGCCTCCCCACCCCCGGTATAATTCAATTATAAAACACAACTGTAAGCACAAGTGTGAGCGGCTGAGGACACACAGCTCAAAGGTGCTGCTCATGTGGACCTTGTTTTATTGCAGATATTGATTTATAGACGTCTATCTTGTGCCGATCATTATTTTGATCAGCATTTGGCTCACCAATACATATCCACCAAAGCAATAAATACAGTCTGGGCGCCGAACTTGCTCTGCAAAGGCGTACACAATCAGCTCCAGGTGCGAGTGCAGTAAAGTGCGTTAGTTTCAGGTGAATTTTTCTGATTACAATTACACAAGGAAGCATCTGGTTACAAACACTGTATTCATTTGCAGCGAGGGGAGAATTTGCAGCTCTTTACTCTATTCTAAGCTGGGAGCCTCCCTTTCCCAGGAACGAGCAGATGGCCTTGCGTTGATTATTACAACGTTCTCTCTCAGCATTCCGGAACATTCCATAGTTATACAAGCAGTTCTCAGCATATGCATGTATCTCCTCAGCTCTCTTGCAGAGCCTGTTATCTACCACCAAACAGGTGCTCAGCACAAACCACTCCGGTTTGGCCCTTTGTTCTTCCCTCTGCAGAATTCTTTTACATCTTTAAAGGCATGAAGCATTTAACTTTCCCAACAGTCAGCAAGACATTAACAGCCACATGTCTGACAGAGAACACACAAGAACAGCCTTCGTACCATTGCAGAGGCCAGGTTCTCCAGGGTCAACACAGAAGCTGGAATACACACTAACAGGCCAGGCTGTCGTGTTTTGAATCCTCTAACTTGTGATCTGAGCTGCGTATACGAGAGGGCAGTTGCACGCTCGCTGGCAGGAGAGTTTAAAAATAGACCGGAACATGCTAGCGAGGCCATGAGTGTGTTCGGGTTACTGGAGGTGAAAAGAACAAAGACCGCACAGCGCAAGAGCCTGAGTTAGTTTGATATTTGTGAATGTACTTATTTTTCCAGGCCACGTTATCCATTATCTTATAAAACAACAGGGACGAATGCAGTTCAAATAATCACAGTTGCAGCATTTACAGTGTGTGTTAATCACACTGGGAGATTTAGTAATTCAGTTAAAAGCATTCTCGCTTGAGCAGATTTTACTTTCCCTCAGTTTTTAAGGGATTTAAAAATCTCCAGTGAGCTTTCAATCAATACATTGTTCAGTAATTAGATGCTTCTTTTGAAATATTTGTGCTGTTTGCAACTATTAACTTTCATAAACTTCAAAAAACAAACATGTGGGCGTATGACATTAAAAACTGATTTTTAGATTAGGTTCATTCAGGGAAATCTGCATACTGGGTCAAAAAATGGGTCCACAAACATACAGTGAGCTGGCTTGTGAGTTCATTTTCTTTATTATTCAAGAAGTGTCACAGCTCCATTCCCCCAGTTCCCTCCTGTCCCTCTGCCTCAGTAATTTTCCGATCTCCTGCCTCTGCTCCACTCTACCTGCCAGCCACTCCCACCCCATCAGCTCAACTCCACTCACCTGCCAGCACAGCTGCAGGTTAGTCCCAATCAGCCCTGCTTATAAGCCTCCCCTGCACTCTCACTCTTTGCCAGATTGTTCTTCAGCATTTCCATGCAAGACTCTCCAGCACTTCTTACCTGCCTGACCTCCTGTTGCTGAACCTGCCTGCACCGCCTGTCTCCCGGTAAACTCACCAGCCTTCCGTCCCTGACCACGACTTCTGCCTCAGCGTTTCTGGTTCCTGTCTGCTCACCTGGTCCTGACTTCTCCGCCTGGTCCCGACTTCGCTGCTGCTCATCCCGTCTGCTCTGCTGCATTGTCGGCCTCATCTCCTGTAAGCCCCTCTCTGTCACTCCTGCCTGCTGTAAACGGAGCTGTACGGGTCCGAGGGTTCATGTCCTCCCCCTCAGTTCTGCATTCTGGCTCAGCTCAACCAATCCCCGAGCCTGAAACCCATAGGCTGGTTCCGAAACCACTCACTATAGTGCTCTCAATAGTGTGGATGCCATTTTGAAATAGTGTCTGACATGTTGGTGAGCAACGCTGTACCCTATGTAGTGCACGCAACGTATCCCACAATGCACTGCAAAAAGTATATACAATACTTTTTTTCTCGGGAGTCCCCGAGGCTGGCATATAATACATCCCATCAGCCTTTACGGTATCACGTGACAATCTATTGATGGTGGGTAAACAAGGAGAGATGACTTACAAATGTATGTATTGTCTGCTGTTTTCACATTTTCATACTAAAGCGTCAAATTCTTTAGCTGTAAATGACGCCGTTATCTGAATACTAACTTTAAATTGAGTGTGCTACGTAGTTCACTCAATCCATGTAGTGAAAAGGAACGAGTGGTGTGTGTGGTTTCGGAAACAGCCGTAGACTTTGTGTGGGCCTCGAGCCTGAAGAACAGACTGTTTCCTTGTCTGCCTGAGTTCCTGTTTGCCCCTCTACTAATAAAGGTCATTTCCAACGGTCCCAGCTTTCCAGAGTGCTGCTTTTGGGTCCCAATTACACCTGTCACAAGAAGTTAATGAACTGGTTGCCTTTCTTGTCTTCCCTTAGGGTTTTTTACATACTTCTCTTGCCAAAACAAAGAGCAAACAAGAGGCTGGGGAAGCTCCATCCAACAGCCAAACTGTACAGAGATAATTTTCTGACTTTCTTTGTTTTGTGATTTTGGTGTAAAATAACTGCTGCTCCATGCAACGCCTACATCACTGTAGAAGCTGGTGAAATGGAGATCAAAACGCATCCAGTCAAACATTGATGCGCATATTCACGCGTTACTCATACGCTAATCATTTGACAGGGGATGGAACTTCAAATGTTCCACACACGGCAAAACATTGTACATTAAGGATGAGCGAGAAGACAGTTAAATCTTATGGACTTCGAGGGTAAATCAGTGACCATCTGCAAGTGAGCGCTGCCAGCGCTGCTTCTTCAGCACCTTTGGCCAAAACACCAGAGGAATGAAGTAGAAAAAAGCTACAATGTGGTTAATTTTTCACCCTGAGCGTTCTGAACATACTGAGCAATTTATGTGCACATTTTCTTTCCTTTGGCGGCACGTTGTTACCAAGATTGCATCATGCATGTGTCTCTTTCTGTTGCTCTGCACAGGTCTTGGATTGTTGGACGGTCCTGATCAACATGAAACATGCAATAATACCTGTCTTTTGATCTGTGGCTCCTATGAGTGCTTCTCCACTGTGCCACCATTAAACTGACAGTTGCTGTGAAACTCTAGCTGCTGGTTCGAGGGGTTGATGCACATTCCCCAATAGGCCACCAATGGGTTTATTGGCTGGGTTCGTGCAGGAGCACTAATGTGTTTAGTTTATCAATAAAACTTGGTTAAGAACATTTTTTTATAGCTACAATGGGCTGTTTTAATCTAGGAACCCAAGATTCTTCCTGCTTCCGTCATCACAATCACTCCATCAGTCACCTACTGATTATTGACCTCATACTGTCACCCATCGCTAAGACCTCTGTTAGCACCCATCATTACAAGACAAAGATAATGCTTTATTATTATTATTATTGCACTTTGGAACATTCAACCACATCATTGTAGAGTAGCGTGTGTTATAGCCTTAATGCTAAATTATAGGTTTTGCTTATAGCTACAAACTGCAGAGCATCAAAGAACCAAGGTGATCACATGACAGCTGGACTGACTGGTGTGTCTACCCCAGCTTCCTGTTTAATTCAAGTGAAATTAAACTTTAAACTCTCCTTTCAGAGTGTTAAAGGCGCCACCTGGTCTGGTTTTTATTGTGATTTAACTTTTATCTTATTTGCTGGTTTCATTGTTTACTTTGGCTCATTCACTAATTAATGGCTGTCATTGATTTCAGGGGCCATAAATCTTGACTTGACCACCACGGAAACAAAGTATTTATCCCAGTTTTCTTTTTCTTTTTTGACTATTCCAGCAGATCATGTTTTCCTTCTTGCTAAATAAATACCAGCTTGTTTGCTTTCTAATTTTACATATGACAACATGGACCACATTTCAATTGGTGAACTAATTAAAATTAAGTAACTCTAACAAAGGGAGACAGGAGGGGGAAAAATAACTTTAAAACAAAAAAATGGAAAAAGAATGTTGCCTTTCCAGTGTCATGTCTACAGGATTCAGCAGAGTTCTCAACACCTCAACTCCGTTTTCGATGAAGCTAAATGATTTAACTTGAAGGTAAATACAGAAAAGTAGCATTTGTTTGTAATCTCCTTACAGTGCCTTACATTTACAATACTGTCTGTCTGTCTGTCCGTCCAACAAGTGTTGTTATAGGTGTTGCATCTATAAATGAGTTATAACCGTGGTAAAACCTGATCTGTTGTGTTTCCATCTGACGTGTGTTCTGGGACATAACAGCAACATCCATGTAGGTGAGTGACAGGCCGGAGTTAATATGTGCAAGAACACTTCCTGTCATTCCTGTTAGTCATTTCAGCAACAAAAGCAAATCCTCTCCGTGACTCCTGCATGTCCTTGAACATTATTTCTTTTTAACAAGGTAGGACGGTTACAAGCACTGAGGTTATCGGGAATGATGACATGAACAAGCGCAAGAAGGACGTGAACAGTACTGTTAACTAAAAATTAAGCTGCCGATATACTCCAAATTAACAGATCTTTGACTGTTAGCTGGGACCAAAAAGAGCAAAAATGAATAGTAAATGAATAATCTCTTTCATCTGGAAAGCATTGTCAAAAATAAAAGAAAAATAATCAGAAACAGGAAAAACTGTAGTTAGTCCTTGAAGCCAGACTTGAGTGTAAATTTTTTTTAAAAAAATAAGTCAAATTCTCCACAGATCCCTTCAAACTGTCTCCGGGTGGCCGGAGACTGTCGGTGGACAGACACCTCAGGTCTCCGCAGACGTGCTGGATCTTAAGTATATTTCTGTCCCCATCATGTTCGTTAATTCCTCGGCTATATCTGCCACATCTGTGGACACATTTGAGCACATTCCCCTCATATTTTTGTACACAGACCAGAATAAAGATAAAGTTGACTCATAAAAGTCTATTTTGACAAAGACGCTACTAAAGATTAACCAGCGTAACAAAATCATCACCTCGAATGTTCAGAGGACCACCGACAAGCATCTGACTTATGAGCACGTGACCAACGCCAACCTGCTCGTTAAGTAAGAGCCACAGATGGAAGTGTTCATTTTTTATGCACCTCAACAGGAATTTATCTTATCTATGATTCTTTTAATACAAATAAACAACGGTTGTTTTTGTTGTTGGTATTTTGGGGCATCTTGTTGGATTAAAGATGCAACAATAACTCAGCGCGCAATAGTTAGTGTTATTTACATGCAACTATTATTATGGGATTTCAATTTAAAAAGAATGTTTTTTGTTGTTTTCCCACCTGTTTCCAAATGGATTATTTTGGAAAAATTGCCAAATTCAACAAACTTGTGATACATTATGGTGTTGTATATTATATATGGTATTACATATTATAGTTAAAGAATGGAATATGGTTAAACAGTTGATTGGCCTTAATCCCAGTCATAGAGATAAGCAGTTTTAGGCAGGTGAGTAAATACAAGCACATTCTAAAAGGGAAGGGTCACATCAGTAAATCAGCTACCTGCTCTTTTGCATGTATGAAATTTGGAACAAAACAAGCAAATTAATTCTAAAGTAGATGATCAGGGACACAAAGCCAAATTGAACAAAGCAGATGCAACAATGCACAGCATGTGTTACAACACACTCCTGCCGGCGATAAAATCCTCCATAAAATTACAGTGAATGCTGGACTCTTCCTCTTATCTTAGGTGAAATAATAAGATGCAGGCAGGTGTGTGTGTGTGTGTCGGGGGTGTGTCTTTATGCAGAACATGTGATTGAGCTGTCTTATAAGAATGGGACAGGAGTCACTCCCACAGTCTAAAAACAACCACCGCCCAGGAGCAGAGGTGACTCTCACGGCTTTGTGTTTGGCCTCTGTTGCTTCTCCATCTGAAACCAACCCTCCTGGGTCAGTGTTGACGCCAGCTGCTCCGATGGATGGGCAGACGGGGTCTCCGCCGGTGGACTATTTTGTGAGGAGGGAGCTCCTGGATGAGGCCCGTTTAGATGAGGTGGGGCAGAAGCAGACGTGGTCCACCAAACCGAGCCTGGGAGACCGAGTCAAGGAGTCCCTGAGGTAAATATGAACAGGTGTATGGTGAATGGAGGCACACGCCTCTTTTTTGTAATGGTTGCCTTGAGCGGCAGTAAAATCAAGGTTCAGTTATAAATACATACAATCACAACCACCTGCATCACTCACTCAAAAAGAAGTCAAATTAAAAGAGTGAACTTTCGTTTTTGTATCTCACCAACTTGTCTTTGCGCAGAGCCCAATATAAAGTTAAACAAACCCTTGAATACTTGACAATTGACTTTCAACACTACATGTTTAACATGGTTAACATGATTAAACACAAAGAGGGGAGTTTTAATGGCTCCCTGCCTGCGAGAGCAGCAGCGCTCTGACATGCTGCTGCTTCCTGTGAGCTGATAAACCAGCTGCAGGTGCCACGATTCACACGTCTGTCTTTGCTTAAACCACGTTTGTCTCGGGCCGAATGAGTCACTGATGTATAACGGCGTGTGCTTGTGTTGCAGGTGTTCTGGAGAGAGACTGAAGCAGGCTCTGCTGAGCTGGGTCCCAGTCCTCCACTGGCTGCCTCGTTACTCCATCAGGGAGAACGCAATCGGGGACCTGATCTCCGGCTGCAGCGTGGGCATCATGCACCTCCCACAAGGTATCAGGGAGCTTCTGAGGAAACTTTATGGCATGAGCAGAAACATTCTTTGAATTTTGTCATTTAATTTACCCCATTGGGATGAATAATCTGCATTTAAAGGAAGAGCCGAGCGAGACAGTAGCACACCTTCCCACTCGAGAGTGAACCTGTTTGATATCGGGAGCTGCAAACACCCAAAGCTTTTCCACCCGTCAGATTTGGCCTTTCTTTGGGAGCAAAACACTGAGGAATGTTGTGAATGGATACATGAGTCAGTTTTTAGAGATAAGATAAATGGAGTTAACCCAGAGTGGTGTCCAAGGTAAACACATACCAGAAACTGAGGCACCAAAGACACATAACGGCTTCTGCCTGGATCTGAACTTTCACGTTATTGATTTATTTACTGTAAAACAGAGCCCAGTGTTACTGTACCAGAAGATATGATGTGTATTAATCTGTTTCTTTTTCCCAAACAGGCATGGCATATGCGCTCCTGGCCTCCTTACCGCCAGTGTTCGGCCTGTACACCTCGCTCTACCCGGTGTTAGTGTACTTCCTTTTTGGCACATCCAGACACATCTCCATCGGTGCGTAAGGTCACAGGTGCATCAGCAGGAGCCGACGGAGCGTCCTCACTTTATGGTTGTGTGCGTTCAGGTACGTTCGCTGTGATCAGCATCATGGTCGGCAGCGTGACGGAGAGGCTGGCGCCCAGCAGTAACTTCATCGTGAATGGCACTAATGGAACCGAAAGCGTGGACGTTGCTGCCCGGGACGCGTACAGAGTCCAGATAGCGTGCGCCCTCTCCGTCCTGACCGGGCTCTTCCAGGTGTGTCTGTATAGTTTTCCAATGCTTCTTCAGATTGGCTTTATTATAACTTCCCCATCATTTTAGATCCTTTTGGGTGTGGTGAGGTTTGGTTTTGTGGTCACCTACCTGTCGGAGCCGCTGGTTCGAGGCTACACCACAGGATCAGCCTGCCATGTGTGCATCTCGCAGCTCAAGTACCTGTTTGGAATCTTTCCGGCTCGTTTCACTGGACCCCTGTCTCTTATTTATGTGAGCAACAAACAATATTCTCTTAAAATACTGCTTAAACTGCTAAACACCCTTCCTAAAGATCATGCTGTTTATGTTCTTCACCTTCCTGTTTGTCAGAGTTTGTGTTGTTTCTGCTACCTTGTGCTGGTGCATCCTTTAAATGACTTGTCAATAATTAAAGAGAAGCTTTTGGTTTTTTATTTTATATGGGGAGGTCAATAAGTCAACCACTCCTCTGTTAACTATTAAACCAGGCCTTAACCATATCCTTAATGAAGAATAAGAATTATACAAAACACAGATGAGTGAAGCCCAATATATGTTGAAAGTGATCGAATTTGTCTAGAGACAAAAATATAATTAATTGTATTAATTGTAATGAATAACTCTAATTACAATTAATACAATTCATTGTAATGAATAACTCATTAATTTGGACAAATCGGGGTCAAATCAAACATCTCTCTTACTGTCCAGCTGTAATATTATGTTAACTGATCTAAATGATAAAACTGTGAGTAAAAATACAACATATATGAAATTCCACCACTAACCTGCTAAACCTTTCTTCGTCACTCTGTCACAGACTTTGGTGGACATTTGTCGGCTTCTACCTGAGACTAAAGCACCAGAGGTCGTGGTCAGCGTCTTGGCCCTCGCTGTTCTCATCGTGGTCAAAGAGCTCAATGCCTGCTACAGAAAGAAGCTGCCTTTGCCCATCCCAATAGAACTTATAGTGGTAGGTCCTGTCATGGCTTCCTTCCATTTCTGCTTCAATCGACCAGCAGGGGGCGTCGTGAGCTCATTGCTCGGCATGAACCGTCCCTGAACCGTGTTCGTGTGTCTGCCCTCAACAGGTCATTGCAGCAACAATCATCACCCACTTCTGTAATCTTACAAATATATACAGCATCAGTGTCATTGGAGAGATTCCCAGTGGGTAAGTACCCAAGGGACCCCTCAATCTGGAATATTTGCTATGAATTATTGTATAATGTATATTGTAAAAAAAAAAAAAAATTGCTTCCATCCACAATGAGTTCACTGGTAAAAAATCATTCACATTTTCCATTTCCAGCCTGAAAGCCCCTCGTGCCCCAGACGTCTCTTTGTTCCCGCAAATAATAGGTGATACGTTTGCAGTGGCCATTGTGGGCTATGCCATCAACATTTCCCTTGGCAAAACATTTGGCCTCAAATATGGCTACAAGGTTGACAGCAATCAGGTGAGTAATACAGCAATAACACTGCCAGATAGATGGGATGGACAGGTCAGGTGGTGCCTGCACACAGCTGCTGCAGTTATACTTAGAATCTCTGTTCCTGTCTGAATAAATCCCACCCGTCGGCTTTGGCCTAAGATTAGATTTTTGTCTCACATTTAGTCACGAGTGTCGTATTAGGGGAAACAGGAGTCACAATCGAACCATGGTTTCCTGGATGTTGACAGCACATTTGCAAATAACATTTCAAGTTTTCCAAGACTGCAGTGAAGCATGCAACGGAAACAGAACACCAACAGGGTCAAACATGGTTTATCGCTATAATAAGGAGGAGCAGAACACGAAAGCGAAGCAGATACAATTTTACTTGTAAGACATATTGATGGATGAGACGATTGCGGTATACTACTTTATTTACATTGTGCCTTTCAGTTTGGTCCTCTTGTCTGATTTCTGTCTGCATAGAGGATTATGGGTAATTATACTTAAAAAAACATATAAAGAGTGTAACGGTTCAAACTGTACTATCAGAGTGGCACATATGTACAAAGAGTACACAACTGCAGTAGATACACCAAGGAGTGAATGTGGAAAGATTTGTTGTCTGGAATGGAGACTGCGTCTGTAGAGTCTGTCGCTGTGGGGGAATTCTGTAGAACAGCACCACACCGCTAGATGGCACTAAAGTCCAAACAACACCATAAATGTATTTGTTTCAGGAAAGAGCTGCGTTCTTTTGTCTCTTGGTCCATTATTTAAGGGAGCATGTGCACAGTTGTGTAATTTAGATTCTGCTTGTAATTTTTTTTAGCAATAATTTAGGTGGGTTAGACATCTCATTTCAGATGAATCCAGGATTCCTTTCAGAGACAAAATCTCAGCTGTAGCCAAATGCAGATGCATGTGCAGTACTTCTGCGTGGGATCGGGTGCTACAAAAGAGTACACCGCCCTCTCTGTTACCCGCCTTTCCAACCACCATCGGTTTACAATTTTATATCAGCTAAAAATTGCTCTCCTGCAAATGTGCATCATTTTTATTTTCTCAGACATCATTGTAGAACGAGCAGACATACACCAGCCTTTATTAGACATGTTTATTCACTGAGGAAGACATGTGACTGGGATCAATGTGCTCTAAAGAGAAGCAGGCTGGAAACATTCACAGCCTTCAGAGAGCTGACCTGTTAAATCCTTTATGCACTTAAGTGTTCCTTAAACATGTTTGGCACTCTTCTCTGCAGGGCAATGATGATCTGACATGACCGTTTGGTTAATGAATAGAACCTGTTATTTGCTTAAAGATACACCATCCAGACTTCGGACAGATTAAAGGCTTATTTCAAATGTCATGGTGTCAAAGGGAACATGTTTCTCAGCATATAAGATTCTGTAAGGTGGAATGTATTTAGTTTCTCGTGATGTTTGCAGGAACTCGTTGCCCTGGGTCTGAGTAACACCATCGGCGGCATGTTTCAGTGCTACTCTGTGACTTCCTCCTTGTCTCGCAGTCTTGTTCAGGAGAGTACCGGGGGCAAGACCCAGGTAATCGACCACAAGTAAATGGGTATAAATACTTCCAAGCAGCAACTGTTTGCTCAAGACCCTTCATTTCAGGTTGCAGGAGTGGTTTCATCCATTATTGTGCTCATCACAGTTTGGAAATTGGGTCCTCTTTTTGAAGATCTACCCAAGGTAAAACTTTCTCTATCTTCAGTATTGGTCCTTAATTTTGGAAATCCATGCTGAAGCCATTTGATAAAACATATTTCTGTATCCCTGCTCCTCAGGCTGTCCTATCTACTATAGTGTTAGTGAACTTAAAAGGAATGTTCAAGCAGTTCACAGATGTGCCCATGCTGCTGAAGTCCAACAAGGTTGATCTGGTATGACTAAATCCCCTTTAACAATCATTCTGCTCCATTTAACTGGGTGTGAACCAGGTCGCACCTGCTGACCGCCTATATTTATGCTGCCATCTAGATGGTGTGGCTGGTAACGTTTGCCTGCACCATTCTGCTCAACTTGGACTTGGGTCTGGCCGTCGCCATTGGCTTTTCCATGCTCACCGTCATCTTCAGAACACAATTGTAATTACACACTGCTCACAATCGATATATTTGATTATATTTTTTCCCCTGTGGTGCCAGTTTTACATCTATATATTGTTTCCCAGACCCACCTACTCCATCTTAGGCCATGTTCCAGGCACAGACCTGTACCTGGATACAGACAAATACCAGACGGTAAGGGTGCATCAATATTTAAAGTGACATTTTCTCTGGACAATGCTCATAGTGTGTCAGTAAAGGGTGAGCCCATCCAGCATTTATGATTTCAGAAGTTGAGGCCAATATATCTCCAGAATAACCGACCAAAGTGGATTTAAATATGATACACAGCTGAATGGTCAGACACAAAAGGTTTGAACTTTGCGGATGTTTCTTTTCTATCATTTAGTAACATTGAATAACACATAACAAGATGAATTACTATATACCTAAAGCACTGATGTGTCTACAGCAGGGCCTCGCTGATCTATTCATGTAATAAACAGCATTTGAAATAAATGGAAAAACAGCTCTTGACAGATTTATTGAAAATGGTGTAAATAAAAGGAACAGCATTACATGCTACATTTGTGTGCACTGGTTTTTTGGAGGGGCAGGAAGACAATTACACCAGAATAGCTCCATTTCCTCAAACAAGCCTCTCTGGGATGCAAAAAGTGCAAAGCACTGCAGAACAAAGCTTGAGAATTAAACTTCTTTCAATTGACGTTTCATAACGTGCCCCTGCAGGCTAAAGAGATCCCAGGAATTAAAATCTTCCGTTCATCTGCAACAATCTACTACACAAATGCTGAGATGTACTTGGAGGCTCTACAAGAGAAGGTGTGTGTTTCAATACATCCATTTGCACTATCAAGACTGGTGATAATTGCTTTCTGAGCTCTCTATGGGTTCATAATTTCTCCCCCCTTTATAATGATGTTGGGCTTTTTTGCAGAGTGGAATCGATGTTGGGAAGCTGCTGACGGAGAAGAAGAAGAGAGAGTCAAAACAGAAGCGCAAGCAGGCGAAAGAGAAAAGACGAGCTCAAAAGGAGGAAAAAAAAGCTAAAAAGGGGGCAGAGAAAGAGGTATGACACACAGAAGCAGCCAGTGTCAAAATACAGCAAAAGCAGATTTAAACTGGTGGATTTGTTTCTACAGAAAATAGAGGCCAGTCAAATATCCATTGGAATGAATGAGAGCAAAGTCCTCACAGGATCAGATCTGCAGAACCAGAGACCAGGTCTCAGCAACGGCCAACAGAACTGGGCTTACCAACACGACACCACTGACTCAGACTCAGACGTGGGCAGCCGCGGCGATGACGCCATCACTGGGCAACCACAGCATGCTGATGAGGAAAAGGGGATGACGTGCGGGTTTGGCACGCACAGCATCATCTTGGACATTTCCACCACCAACTTTGTTGATATGGTCACCGTGAAGACCTTAAAAAATGTAGGTGTGCCAGGCCTTGTTTCTCTCAAACATAAATTAGTATGAAATAATAACGCCCAACTGAATTATTCTGCATCATTTTTATAAATAATTCAGGGGGGAAAGCTGATGTCATATTTTATTCTCTCAGATATTCAGAGACTATGGGCAGATTGATTTGGACATCTATCTAGTGGGCTGCCAAGGTGAGTGCTTCACCAGACAAAACATAAGATAATGTCCTGCATTAATGCATTCAGGGAATCATCAGATAATGATAGCTCAAGGCCCTGGCCTTGGCTGCACCACATTGTCCCCATCAGACTCAGCGGTCAGACAATATTTCTGTTATTATGGATTCATTGGGTTCTTTTTTTGGTCATCTATCAGCATGTGTCGTGGAGCAGCTGGAAACTGCCGGTTTCTTCTCAGACAATATCCCCAAGAGCAGACTGTTTGTCACAGTACACGACGCTGTACTTCATATCCTGCACAAAGTGGGCCACAGGGAATTTGGACTTGTAAGTAAATCTGTAATATTCATGTTAAAATTTCGTTTCTCGGTGGTCATTGTTGTAAAATCCCCGCTACTGATTGTAGGATACGACCTGCACCACCCAGATGTAGCCAGCAGGGGTCAGGCTGCTATCTTCTTCGTCCTGCAGCTATTGGACGCTCTGCTGCTCTCCATTGGTCATCATCCCTGTCTCCTCCCCCCATCAGAGGAGAACGCGCCACATTGACATGGCGGCCGGTTGCCATGGGAACAGGAGCCGTTGCTGTGGAAACAGGGTTTTTATGACACATCTGATGACCCTGCCAGCAATACGTCACTGCAGTCCTCTCCCGCCATGGTGTACGTGAGGCAGAGAAGGGGTGAAGGGGAAGTGGGAGAATGCAACACTGGATTATTAAAGAGTATTTATAGGAAGCAAGTTGAGGGTAGCGGGGGCCTCATGTGAGAAGTGCAGTGGGTTTAATGTGCGTGAATATCGGTCTGCTTTCTTATTCCTCACAGTGAGCTCAGTTGGCCACAGCAAGGTCACCTGATCAATAAAATGTAAATATTTGTCATAGCTGGGCCCCTCTGGGAGGGCCATCATTCCTGTGTCACACCCACACAGACAGAAACAGAAACTGTATTTATAGTCAGTATTCATCGCTACTTCCCGGGACACCTTTGGCCTCTCCTCTGTTTTTGGATCAAGTGTTATAGCAATGATGAAGCTTATCAGTTTTGTACACATTTTAATTTGTGTGAAGGGCTCTTGTATTTTTGTTTCCTATGGAATTGTTTACATGTTTTTTTAAAGTCTACATAAAAATGGAATCAAATAATTAAGAAAACTAAATGTTTTACATTTGTAGCTTTATGTTTTGATCAGAATAGGAATATGTTTATTCTTGTCTGTTTAGACATGATTAATCAAAGAGTATAGATATTTTTTTATTGTGACATCAAATCTATTTTTGAATGTCCCATAGATTAAAGTAGGAATGACATCATGTGAATAAAGAGGCAGTCTTTCCTTCTGTAAGTTATTTTTGTCATATTTCTCATGTGTAAAACTATGTTTAAATTTAATAAGTGACAATTGTTATTTACATGTTTAATGTAACTTAAGTTTGTGTTAAATCTACACTTTTAATTTACAGCACATTTGCTTATTGGTGGATCTTTTCCTCTCTGCTGACTGGTCCCACGTGAGGCTCAGAGCAGGAAGTGTAGTTGTACTGTCTGTTCCGAGGAACTTTAGTAACGAACCCTGTGTCTGAAATCACCCTTTCATGTCAGCTTTTAAAAGTGTGCGGTGTACTATAGAATTTGGTCGTGATGATTTGAAGTGGCAATGAAAGCCATTGATGATGATTTTGCCATGCAGCCCCATCAGTGGTAAAGGCTGGCACTCTTCCTACTTGCCTGACTGATGCTTCTATTCTGTACTGGGACAGCTTATCTCAGTAATCCATTATCATGATGGACTGTGATTTTGCTAAAGAGAGGGTTTTTGGACCAAATTATTCTGTGCCATTCTTCCAGACTCATGTATGTGTGTATGTGGCATGTGTTGAATGTCTGTCTGCCCCAGGCTCTCCTTCAGCTTCCTTTTTCTATAAGGGTTTTTAAATGCTTTTTATGACCTGGTTTTAAGGTAGAACAGACTGTGCAAACTGTGCAGACTGTAAATCCCTCTGAGGCAAACAATACCTGTGAATTTGGGCTCTAAATTAACTTGATTTAATTTGACCTAAATGCTCATCCTCAGAAACCAGATAAGAATTTTGATGTACACAGTGCTGATATCTCCCCGGGGGTCTCCTACCGGAGGGACATGCCCTGAACACCTCACCAGGGAGGCGTCCAGGGGGCATCCTGACTAGATGCCCAAGCCACCCCATCTGGCTCCTCTCAACGCGGAGGAGCAGCGGCTCTACTCCGAGCTCCTCCCGGATGGCAGAGCTTCTCACGGTAGGAGACCCCCGGGGAGACCCAGGACACGTTGGAGAGACTATGTCTCTCAACTGGCCTGGGAACGCCTGGGGATCCCTCCGGATGAGCTGGAGAAGGTAGCTGGGGAGAGGGAAGTCTGGGCTTCTCTCCTTAGGCTGCTGCCCCCGCGACCCGACCCCGGATAAGCGGTAGTGGATGGATGGATGGACAGTGCTGATATCACTCATGTGGTGCTTCAATCCTTCCCCAGTTGTGATCACAATGCATTAGACTGAATTTGCAGCTTTTTGTCCAGAGTGGACCAGGTCTTACAGCTGAAAATTCATGAGATGGTTGTCGAGGAGCTTGAGGATGCTGTGTGCATCGCCAGTCGCTGTGTGAGAGCAAGCGCAGTGCAGCAACTGACCTCTGCAGGGTCCCCACACACTCACATTCCTGAACAGGTGTGGTCCATTTAAAGCCCACAGATGATAAATGACTTCAAGTGATTGTGCAGTTAACTCTTACTGCATCCAGCAGCCGTGAAGTACAGCAGTTTGGAGAGAGACAGTTGCCATTGAGTGACAGAACATGATTCTGGGATGCTAGATGAAGTGCACGCAGGATTTGTCCTAACATAACAGACATCAGTCCTAGAATCCTGTCACATTGTCGCCATGATAACAATACTTACAGACATGAATGCAGCCCTAACCCCACTCCACTGAGCTGAATAACTGCATGAACCCACATGATGACTTGCACTGAATAGAATCATCCAGGGTTGCATAGTCTGGGCAGTAGATGCTGGTGAACAGCCTCAAGCACAATTTCAAATCATCATCAGACATTGCAGAACAGTAGACAGACCTTATAACTTATAAGGGGGAAAAAGCTGAGTCAAACAAGTGAAGCCAAATAATGCAATCAACATATTTAGGTACTTTTCCCCCCTGTGAGTAGGTTCCAGAACTGTTCATAAGCCCTGGACTTAAGCTGAATGTGTTTGTAGTCAGATCTTTCGGAATCTTCCAGAAATGGGTAGCCCACAAATGTAGCAACGGCCCCGAGTAAAGAAAACATCTTTTAAACATTTGTCAAAATGCGGCAGACAGTTGTCACTCTGCTCTGATCAACTCACTGTGTCAAGCTGCTCACATGCCTTCTGTTACTTTTGCAGGTTTAAGGACAGATGTTTTTCATTTGAAAAGCATTCACATTAACTGAGCTGATAACATTAACCACTTTGGTTAAGTTTATTGGACTGGAGAGCTCCCTGTCTGATGAGGTGGCCAGTAACAAGGGACTGTCTAGGTTCCATTTCTGTTTATTCTATGCACCTCATGACTCAAGTCAGACTAATGCCAGGACTACTGTGATGATTCTGCTGTGGTTGGATAGGTCAGAAATGGACGGGAGTCATTGTACTGAGAAGTGGGCAGTAACTTTGCAGAGCGGCCAAAGAGGAATCGTCTCTTGAATGTCACCAACACCAAAGAGATAGTGTTAGATTCCAGGAGGTCTAGAATCCTGAATGAGTCCTTTATAATGATGAACAGAGGCGAAATTCATTGAACACTACAAGTGAGTTGGTGTGTACCTGAATAACAGAGTGGATTGAAGGACCAACACTGGAGCTGTGCACAAGAAGGGACTTCAGGACTAGAATTAGACTTTACCTTCTGGCAAAGTGTAGCTTTTTCTCAGTAGGATGCTGATCTTTTGGACGTGGAAGGTGATCTGGTAGTAGGGGAAGGTGCCAGAATACCTTCAGAGCACTGCTGAGGCAAGAGCAAAGTACTGAACCCACAAACCCTCCAGGGCTGGACCCTACTTTTACCCTCCCCATGACCCTGAAAGGGATAAAGAGGTTAAGAAGATGGGGGTGCCATCTACTGTACTGTGGTGTCCTGGGGAAGCTGCATCAGTGCTAGAGATTCCAGCAGGATCATCAATATGAGGATCAGCAAAGCTGGAAAAATAATTGGGCAAAACCTGGAGACATTTGAATCAGTGGTTGATGAGAGATCACTTAACAACCTGGTCTCCATCACTGAAGATCCATCCCACCCCCATTCATAAGACATTCCAGAGGCAGCGGGGTTCACTCTGTCAGAGTAGCATAAAACAGGCTGCAGGAAATCTGTGTAAAAGACAAATACGACCTCATTTAAACTGCACAAAGGGTAATATCAGTAGTTTATTTAATATAAATAGGACCATGATTCTCAAACCTTTTCCTTCTTGCAACTTTTCATTGCTGTATTTATTGTACATTTTTCTTTACTGTATTTTTGTTTCACGATCGACATATTGGGCACCCCCACAGCAGACCAAGCGTTCGCTTCCAGCCCCCCGTACGATCTAACTTTAATGTACTATGACTCAAACGCTTCCATATTATCAATTCTTCATTTATTGCTTCTTTCCAAACATGACAAGTCTCTTTCCCCTCCTCAAACCTCCAACCAAAATACTGATAATCTGCCGCCACAGAATAATGATACCAAAATATAGATCCACCAACAAATATTTAAGTTAGATTATAACACGTGGCTCATTGTGAGGATGCTTTGTGTCATTTGAGTATTAGCTTTTCTTTACAAATTGAAGTAATTTTTTTTTTAGGGTGAGATTACACAAAACGACGGGCAGAGACAGAATTACATGTCAATAAAGACACACGTGAGCTCAAACACACTAGACATGCCAACAGCACACAGGACTTTTCATCAAGTTCTTAAATGTTTCAGTAAATTTGATCCTGAAATGGGATGTTTTGATGTTTTACGCTGGATCAATGCGGCTGCTGAAACCTTTGAGGATGGAGGTGGAGGCAAGGGCGATACCACTACACTGGACACGTTACATTCACAGGACGAGACACAACTGAACGGTACAAAAGCAGCAGGCGGAGAGGGGGTCAGAAAGCAGAGCAGGGGGCTGCTTTAGCATGGGATGCTGTATGGGTATGTTTTACTTTATCTAGCATTGAATCTTTGGTCCATCTGTCCAGGGCGTTGCCATATATTAAAACTGTGAGGCGTTGATACCATTGTGAACTTTACTCAAGCCTGTCTTTTGTATTTTTGTTGTCTCAGTGGTGAATGTGTACGCTGATATCAAGTTCAACCGTCGCTCAAGGCGCTTGAGAGGTTCAGATGACGCTTTCAAATTGCAGAGTGTTCTTGGCATCCACAGATGGCAGCAGCTTGGCCTCAGTCTCTGGTGTGAAGTATTCGAGGTGATGTCTGCCCCAAACTGGCGTTGTTAGTTTCTTCCACCGCTGCATAAAGAAAGGCAATATCACGCAGATGGTAAGATGTCCATTAACAAGCTGTGAGAAAAGAAACAATTGCTTTTGAGTCTGTCAAAAGGGAAAATTGCACACTGACCTCAGATAATGATCCCTTGGAGCGTAGCAGCTTGTAGAAGACAGTGAGGGGGATACAGAGCATGGAGGACAAAGCCAGTGCCCACCCAAACATCTCACCCCACCAGGGATAAGTGTAGACTGTGTTGTAGGTGAGCGGCTTGAAGTTCACCACGTGGAACAGGAATACCCCCTGGAATTAGCAAAAAAAAGAGTCTGTTATCCATCAAAAGGTAAAACTTTTAGATGGAGACGCAGAGCAGCACCTACCACACAGACTAAAGGGGTGATGTAGGACCAGCAACACTTCATGTAGGGCAGTGGATGATAGCCAATCATACGGGCCACGTCGTCCATGAAACGATCTGCGCCTACGAGAAACAACAGAAATATGTCGTGACAATGCATTGAAATGTGTTATTTATGTAGGTAGCGTCTCACCATAGACCCACGCTATGACGACACACTCCCAGAACGACTGCCACAGAAGTGTGATGCCACTGGCAGAGTAGTAGTCAAACAGCTGGAAGACATACATCCCTCCCTGGCAGAAACAGAGCAGGTCACGTCTTTCTTTATACGTTACTCATTTGCAGGTCTTTTCTAACCGGCTTAGGATTTTATACGATTTATTTCCTGGAAATAATTTCCTTCTTGATGGTTAATCATTATGGACTGGGCAGTAATTCAAATTTTACTAAATGGAACAGTACAGTAATCATTTACCAACATAAAATAAGTCTCTTATATTTCTGAGGAAAGAGGATTTAACAGTACCTCGGTGACCATGGATATGTCAATGAGGAAGCAGACGATGCAGCAGATGGCTGCAACCACCTCTCGCCGCAGGGACCCCAAGACTGATTTAGGGGGAAGCATGTCCATGATTCCTGTTATCAAACCCTCCACCCCTACAAACTGAAAAGGATACAATGAGAAGCTTTTACCAGAGCTGGGAATGACATGGAGTAGACATTTACAATAATAGTACACTGTTCTACCACTAGTTAAGTGCATTTACTGAATCAAAAACTTCCATAAATCTAATGAAATAGGAGTGTTGAGAGCTGCTCGTGAATGTGAGACTATATGAATGAATGTGAGACTATATGAATGGCAGGGACAAACACTTTTTGTCTGAATCAGACAGTAGTTCATTGACGAATCCCTGGGTTGTTAAACAATAGATTCTAGGGACTGGCTCGACATGTGGAAGATAAGATTCTGAGGAAGGCATTGTGAAAAAATGAACAACTGTGAATTCTCAGTTGTCAGTTAAATCAAAAAGGGGCCCCTCGCACCATCAAAAAGCGACAGGCTGAACCTAACCGGACTGTTGTCCTCCACTCTGGGGTCGTCGCTTGTGCGTATGACCGGTCAGGGGCTCTGAGCGGTTAGTCGCCCCGCTAGGATAAATAATTTTTTAAGTTTCACCATCCACGGCTATTATAAATGGGAAAAAAGAAATCACTATTACCTGGCTGTCGAGGCCAAGAGCGAGCAGCATAAAGAAGAAAAGAGCTGCCCAGAGGGGTGCCAGGGGCATCAGGGTCACAGCCTTGGGGTAGGCGATAAATGCCAAACCTGGACCTGCACAGCAAAAAATATCATTATTTGTGTCATCGTCTCTTTGCTGATTTCAGGGCTAAGCCGCAGTGTGTAAATTATACTGTGAACTTCAGAGGAGTCAGAATTTTAATCTGAAGACGTCATGTGACTCGTAATTTAAATAGTCTACACATTTAGACCTACAGCTTGGAACCTATTTTCCTCCGAAATAAGATGCATAGGCCTAGCTAGGTAGGTATAACAATCATAATAATGATCATAATAATATAACCAAGCACAATGCATCTTAAACAGACAGCTAACCTAACCTAACCAGTTACCCAAACAGATGACTAACCACTTGCATTTTGATCCAAACTTTCTTTGTTCACTTTTGTTGAGAAACTAATAACTGGCTATTTGGAATTGCAGCTAGCCAGTCGGTGAGACGAGACTAGACTTGTGTCCACTACTCAATGACTTCTACTGGCTAGTATGAACACCCCTGTATTGGTCTGCTGACTCAAGCATTGGTGGGACAGTAAACAGGACATTTTCTCAACTGCAATTAATGAGGGGGCACCAAAGTTGCCGTTATACTGTTACGTACTAGGTGTGGCAGGGAAATGTTTATTTCTATTTTTAGCTCAAGCTTAAGTGAAAGAAAATCCATATTCCGCAGATAAAGTCAAGTGTCCCCCTCAATCGGTTTGATTCCAAAATACTCTGATTTGAGCAACTGCTGGTGTCATTTTGTTTGTTTTTAAATCCAACCCCACTTATAGCGGTGTTGCCTTTAACATTACTGCATGTAAAATACCAAAAACTGCCAAAATTTGAAATTATATGATGACACTTGCTGAACAAAAAAGAACTGGACTCTTTGCTGCCTAATACACATAGCAGCATCACTGCAACAGCAGATCACACCAAAGGGGCGTTGGGGGGGCACAAAAAACACTTTTACCGATAGAATACATTTTGACTGTACGATACTTAACTCGTGGCTTAGAAATGGGGGTCGAACCTTGGTGAGTTGTGTTCTTACCACTCTCGGCTACCTTACTGATGTCCACGCCTTGCTCTGCTGCCATGAAGCCCAGCACAGAGAACACCACGAAGCCTGCAAAGAAGCTGGTTCCACTGTTGATAATAGCCAGTATGAATGCATCCCTGCAGGAAAATGTGAAGAGGAGAAGGGAGAGAGTGAGAAGGAGAACAGTCACTGAGGCTGTGAGCAAGAACAAGGACAGAGCCGTATCAATATACTGTAACGTGAGCTTTGTACGAGCTGCACAAGACAGTGACTGGCAGCACAAACGACGAGGAATGAAAGGGAAGCAGCAATTAGTCTGAGAGTTACTGTTGTTTCCTAGCTGGCAGGTAGAGGTCAGAAAGGACGACAATTCTGTCTTTGCAGAATACAGACCCCCAATTCAATTACACTTAATACGATATACCTATATTGATTCCTAAGAGTAAACTCTTCCAACAAAAGGAAAACGTATTGTTTATGCAGCAAAATCTGGTTTCTGGGGTTCGCAGAGACAGGAAGAGCCTAGAAACATCAGCCGTGCTGTGAGGGCTATCACATCATCATAGCTTCTATAACTTAGTATCTGTATAACAGTTATTCAATTTTGAAAGGATGGTTGAACAATATTACATGAATACAACCAAAACAAGCGGCCCAAAAACACCAGCAGCTCAACACGTCTTCAACGTTATCTATCTGCTGCTTGATTCTCGTGCGGTAAAGTGCAGGTCGAAGCGCAGCATCATTGGTCATTTGCAGCAGAGAAAGTAGCTATTCTTTTTTTTTTCCCCACACATGGGTTTAGATTGTGATTGCGTAGGCGCTGGAGCGCTCAAGAATGTTCTGCAGCAGTTACTAAATGATGTTCTTCAGTTCATTTCGAACACATCATTAACAATGAAACAGCAGATAAAGGCTTTAGCATCCACGTTCCCACGCGTCACCTCCTGGGACAAAAACTTTGTAACACTGCGCCACAGAAACCAGGAGCTGATAAAACCCATAGACCAGCTGCGACACTTTTTAGTTGTTTCTTCTTCAGGCCAAACATGTTAGATTAGGATCGTTGGCATTCAAATCCAAGGACATTAAACCTGAGTCACCAGCTCCAAATGTTATGTACACACTCCACAGCTATTTCAGCTATTCCGGGGTGGCTCTAAGTATATGTATAAAAAACAGAACTGAGCCGACATACCTCAGAATTTGATCCCGTATTTAAACTTCCTGTTACGGTCAGACAATGTGATATTCATGAAGCACCTCCTATTATGGCTATTATAAATATGGGGGCAAACGGTGAGATTCCAAGCGAATATGACTCTCGAGCTAATTAATTTGCCAGAGTCTAACTGTATATACACATGATAGTCTGTTTAAGATAAAATAACAACAATATTGGGCCAACAGAAACATAGCCCGCAGGGTAACGGGTGGTCTTCGGTCTTTATTTAGAGACAGACTGACCTTCTGCTCATCCAGTTCATTTCAGCTTTGCAAATATAGCGAAAACATCTGGCTGCCTGAAAATAAAATAGACATCGCCGCATAGTTGGAGACTGCAGATACACCACCTTCACCATTCTTCCTAGGAACTACTTCTCAAACCATAACCAAAATTCAGCCTGTTAATCAGCTTTAGCCAATATGGCCCTCAGAATAAGAGGGCACTGAATTTAGTAGATTAATAAACCAAACATTCTTTTATTATATTTGGAGGGCTACAGTAAAAAAGACCAGCTCACCTGTAACAGTTGTTGTGAAAACGGTTGTAGCTGCCCAGTGCGGTCAGGGCACCGAGTCCAATGGCATAGGAGAAGAAAATCTGAGTACCAGCATCGATCCACACCTACGACACAGTTGTCTTATGTTGATGTACAATTATACAAAAGCAGTGAGGAGTCACTAAAGGTTATACCTGCGCTTCCCCAAGTTTGGACCAGTCTGGTTTTAGGTAGTAAATGATGCCATCTAAAGCTCCAGGTAGGGTGGCGCCGTGGGCCAGAAGAACCACCAGGATAACGTAGGGGAAGAGTGCAGTGAAGTACACAACCTGCAATAGCGGGAGAAAGAAAAACGTGAACTAATCTCTACAGCATGATCGGCATCTATGAAAGACAAAACTCTGAAACATAATGTGTGGATTCCCAGTAGAAAACTAATACCAGGAGTGAAGTTCATAGAAACACGCAGAGCGTATAAACATCAACGCAGCTACTTCCACGCGGTGTACCTATATCAGTTGAAGGGTCTTGGGCCCGTTCAAGAACAGCAGCGAGGAGATCGACACTATCTCCTGCTCGATTCTTGTGCTGTGAAGTGCAGGTCGAGGCACAGCGTCGCTGGTCATTTGCAGTAATGAAAGTAGCTATTTTTAAAAAAAATTCCCACACATAGATTTAGATTGCAATTGTGTAGGTGCTGGAGCCCCCAGGCAGAATGTTCTGCAGCAGTTACTAAATGATGCTTCAGCTCATTTCAACACATAACTAACAATAAAACAGCAGATAAAGACTTTATCATCCACATTCCAGCGCATCACCTCCTGGGACAAAAACTTTGTGTCATTGTGCCACAGGAACCAGGACAGAACATTAACATCCTGCTGCTTTAGCGGCTGTTATTCTAAATCAGTCTGCAGAGAATATGGCTACATGCTGCCTCCAGCATGGAAGGCATCTAGTTCTTTGTAAATCGGAATGGAAAGTGCATATTTGCCTTGATCACAAGCAGCTTTCCAACATCTCCATGGTGGAAAGTTACTAATCGGCTTAAAGCTTGAAGCAGACCCAATCTCCTCCATTTTTTTCCCTTTTCTTTTTTTCCCCTGTTCTTCTGTTGACCTCTGTGAGCTTTGGCTACTCTGAAGATATAATGCACACTAAATGCTTCATGAGTGTCGTTTTTTAGAGCAGACAATGGTGGGAATCACTCACCTAATGCATGCCCAGCACAACACAACAGTAATTTAAGACTGCGTGGAAAATCCTGTCTTATCTAATAATAAAGACTCTTACCTGCACATTAAAGCTACACCAAGGCATGAATATACATTATATTACAAATCTAACAACACAAGAGAAATCCCCATTTAGCCTGCTTTGTTGCAAAGTGACAGTTGATGTTGCTTTTTGGTCGGATACTGCAGGAAAAAATATTTTATTGTCCACTCCTTATCAAACACTTGCTGTCAATGTTCTTTTTTTTGTCGGTGCATTTTTCCCCCAGAAAGACTCAATGCGTAGAGTAAAAAAAGGGAAGTTAAGAGTAATGCTGCATGCTTATGGGCTTGGGAACATTGAAGAAACCTGCTGACTCGGGCTCAATCAAGATCAACAAGTATGTGATATAATAATAATTACATTTTGTAATATAGTTTGAACAAGTTACGCAGGTTGGACTATAAAGCTTAACGGGCCGTATGTGCCCCCTCCCCCAGGCGGTATTTTGCCTATGCCTGGTCTGCACAGTGATCCTTTTAGTCAATCCTTTCACTATACCAAAGCTGATTTAGAGGTCAGAGGGTAAAATGGTGCAATATTTAAACCTTTGAATGTAATTATCTGTCTGTACTTCATAACCTCTGACAGGGTAGAGTGACATTTTAAGTTATTCAGAGTCTAAAACATTTGCATTTTTCTAAATTGGAAAATGAAAAGTTTTGACTTGTACAGCTGCAAACAAAAAAGAATGCTTGACCTTTCCAGTAGATTTGACTCCTTTCCACATGCAGAAGTAAACAATGATCCACGTGGCTATGAGACATAGCACCAACTCATAGCTGATGTTTCCCAGCTCGTGTAGACCACCAGACAGGCGCAGGACTTTGCGTCTGGGAAGAACGACATAGATGGGTCCTTTAAATCATTCAGATTTTTTTTTAAAAAAAGGATTAATTTCTGAGAAGCGTTATGTGTTGGAGTTTAAACAAACAAAAGCAAGAACATACTCCCAGAACTCGATAACTGGAGACCGTAGCCCCTCCACCTCAGCGCAGCTTCTGTTGAGGAAGGACTGAGCTAGAGACAGGTTCATCAGGGATGTGGGGGAGAGCAGACTAGAAGGGGTGACTGCCGACAAGGGCTGGGCAGCACTGCGGTTGTGGCAGGCACGCCGGAAATCCTCTGTGCAGTTCGGGGTGTTCCAGGAGTGCCCACAGGTGGCCCAGGGCAGCGGGGTGGTAAAGGAGTGAAAGAGAAAATAGAGCCCCCAAACCAGAATCATGATGTAGTATGTGTTACAGAAGAACACAATCACCATCGAGGCCAAGCCCAGACCTGGGGAGGGTGAGTTGAACCACCAGGAGGTGAGATGGGAACATCAAGAAAGGGTGTTACAGTAAAACGTATACCAGAAACAAGGCCAGATACCTTTAAAGAGGGGTGCAATGTTCCAGGCAGAGACCCCCCCTTGCTTCATGAATTGTCCAAGTGCAATCTCCAGGAAAAAGACTGGGATCCCTCCAATGAACACAAACAGCAAGTAGGGGATGAGGAAAACACCTGAGGAGCAAAAGATCTGTACTTCATTATTAGTCTTACTGAACAACCAACCCAAATACAGTTTAATACAAGTCAGTGATGCCCATCCAGGCAGCATGAAAACCACAGCAGAACATTAAAATGTTGGAATAATATCTCAATAAATATGCATTTTCCTCCATCAACATCAACAGTGAGTTTTTCAAATTGGACTCCATACTAACTGAACTGCAGAGAGCCTGGAATCCATGCCAAATGTCAGGTTTATGACACTTCTGCACAAACATTGACGCGACTGCTGCTGATAAGCTGTTCGACAGAAGAAGCGGGAAGAAGTGGGAAGGCGTAGAGAGAGCCAATATGTGAACGCCTGTGAGGAAGAAGGAACGACAGACAAGGCCGCGGATAACAGTTGTGTTGAAAGTGAATGTGGGAGATAACGTCGTCTCCCGTTCCAAGTGTTTGGACACTCTTGGGGAGTATTTGTTGGCAATGCACTGGAAGGCTGCAGGAAGGAAGGGCTGCTTGAATTAGAAAAAAATCCCAAACTTCAAGGGGGAGATATCAGATCTTATCGTTCATTTGTGGTTTAACGTTTCATTCATTTAAAATGTAATCACTGTGTTCGACTGGGAGAGTAACAGGACTGGGAGATGCCAGTGGACAGGATGGATGGAGGTCACATGACAGGCTGTGATGCAGAGCTGAGGGAGGGGAAGGACAATGGAGGGAAAGAAGGATGCGTTGCATGAGAGAGGAATAAACGCGCCGAGACGGGGACGGGTTTAATCAAAGGGCAGTCCGAGGCATCGTCCTGACTGCGTCTTCTGGGGAGACGATAATTGACAATTTGTGCCTCATTCAGACGTCCATGTTGCATGTCGGGCTCTGGGAGCAGAGGGCTGCAGCCTTATAAGGCAACAAACGTGAGTGCAAGGCTAAGAGAGCTTTAAATGGCCGGGAGAGCAAGCGAGACACGGAAAGGAGGAAAAATGCAACAGAAGGCGTAAGCAGAGTTGGGAAGATTCTTCTTCCGACATACCCTCGCCTGTCCGCATCGCTGAGAAACTGCAGCCGTGTTCATCTCAACGTTCCCTAAGCACATCGTAATGAGAAGCGCCGCGGCTAGGCACAGCTCCAAAAACGTGAAGAGCGTTAATTCCTCACGTTCATAACGCAGAAATCTAATTCTCAGCGCCGCCCGTTGGTGTTTGAACAGCGATCTTTCTAGCAGCGAGCAGTGGTCCTTATCTGATACGGTTTCATCACAAGGTAAACTCAGTAGAGGTCAAAGGTGTGTAACAGTTTCCAGACTGTGCTGATTCAGTGGGGAAGAAGAGATGGGCACGGTCACAGCGACAGTTATTGTGCGACATATCCATATGCCTCCTTATCGGGAGCAAAGTGGGAGAGAGCTCCTTTGTATTCTGCATGAGGACTGGCCAGAAGCACAGGGGGGTGGACTGTGTGAGGCAAGCCATTGTTATACGATGCCAGAAGGTGGGTATCAGCGCATTGGGTCACAAGACACACAGGAGTGAGAGGGAGGACCGGACTCCGGCCCAGGCACACACGAGCACGCTTCCTAAGAGTTCGGCAAAGTGGGAAGGGCAGAGATAAGATTGGTAAAGACTGACATCAGGTCAGGTTACTGCTACAGGAGCAAACTGACATAAACTCAGAAGCAAGGGATATGACGACATGTGGACAGTAATAAAACAATACAGAGTGTTACGTGTTGAGAGAGAGCAGCAGGTCTGTTACACAACTACTACGAGCTACGTGCTCGATGTCATGTATGTTCTGCTTTTATCATTTTAACTATTGTGTTTATGACATTATCACGTCATAAAGAAAATAAAACACATCTGGGTCTTATACCCACTTTCTTTAGTGGCCATGAAAGTCCCCGTATCAAGTTGTATATTTAGACATTCTAAGTTAATTGAATGTTTAATGCTGCACTTGTAGAGGTCTGAATAATTGATCCTAATGTTATCCTGCCTCTATCTTTAAACCATGAGCTGACTGGTTACAATCCCACCCAACCCCCAAATTCACCATATTTAATTAGAAATTGGAGTTTGCATGTAATGAAAACGACCGGTAAATATCACCACTGCTGGTGTTACGATCAGCAGATGTGTCCAAATAACAGGACGTAATGACTGAGAACACATTACGCCCTGCTTTCACTGACACAAATTGAAATGAATTATGGAGCCTGTAGATGGTATCAGCACTTCGGGGAGAAATTGTGAGTTTTAGAGGCCTTTGTGTTTTGCAAGATTGTGTTGTCAAAGACTTTTAATGCAAGATCACAATGTGACCCTGCACAGAGTTTCTGAGGCTCACCTCCACCGTTCTTGTAGCAGAGGTACGGGAACCGCCAGACGTTCCCCAAGCCGACAGCAAATCCCACACAGGACATGATGAAGTCCATCTGTCTGGTCCAGGTTTCTCGTTCTGCTTCCTCTACGACCACGGTCCCGTTTCCTGTCCCGTCTGTAGTGCCGTCCTGGGCCTGTACCGTACTGCTATCCTCACCAAGCACCGGAGCCCCTCCCGGCACGGATACGAGAGGGTGAGCTGGGCCACCTTCCTCCTCGGACAGCGTCCCTGCCTCCAACGAGGGAAGATCCATTGCTCCTAGATGGGGGAAAATACAAGGGAGTGAAGTGAAACAGATAGGACAGCGACCATTAGTGTAATCAGGATAAAGACATTCCTGTCTCGGAAGACAACAGTCATGAATTGACTACATGACAGAATTACACTGAATGGAGCAAACTGGACTCAAAGGCACCATCACTGCAACAATCTCATGAAAACAGGGATCAAGAACCCTTTTTATTGTGTAAACCACCCTTACACAGTAAGTGGGCTAAAATCATATGGCTGCTCTGTCATCACCCCCCCCCCCCCCCCATCTGCCTGACTCACAGACAGAATGATTTGTGTACTGCAGTTCAAGTGCTTAGTGCGCGTCGGCGACCAGCCATCGACGCCGTCCGCCGGTCGGTGCGAAAGGCTGGGCGAGCGACGCGAGGCTTCATTAGTGCCATTCTATCACCAGCGTGCTGCTCTGGTTGGATGCAATCGGAAAGGCAGCTGAATCCAGATCAGAGCAGTTTAAAGGGGTGGGAGGGGAGAAAGAGAGGGGAAGGTAAAGGATGGAAGCATCTTGATGCAGCCTAACCACAGGGCACCTTTGCCTCGTTAACAGCTGCACAGGGGAAGTGATGATTAAACCTGAATGGAAGCAGGTCACGGGCAATGTTAGGACGGTGAAACTAAATACAAATGCAGGTTAAAGGGATGCGGTATGTGGTTTCTCCTAATTGATAATGTGACGGCACAATTCAGGGATTGCTCTAATTAATTGGTTTTACGAGTTATAGTGAATAATAATGGAGGTCAGTTAAGCACACTTACCTCCGCTCTTCTCCTCCTATTCAAGCGGCAGGACGATAGGCAAAGACACAAAAACGTTCTTTAAATAAACAATCTTGTTGTTGGTTGGAGCCACAAATCGCTTTATTTATTTATTTTAGTAAAATATGCCAACTGATAAGGCACCGGGTGGACTTAGGGGGCAGATACAAAGCAGCAGTCACAGTATGTTCCAGTTGTCTTTTTCTTAAAAAAGAAACCCCCAAAAAACAAAAATAAAAAACAAAAAAACCCTAAATAAAATAAAAAAAAAAAATCCGAGTTTATTTTTTTTTTAGCCTAACGAGAATTAGGAAAAGTTTTTTTCTTTCTTTTTAAAGATTCTCGCACGTTGGGAAACCTTCAGCTCGGCTAAGAGACGGAAAAAAAGATTTCAGGGAGATGTCGCAGTCGGTGGAGCCGGTGACAACCGAGATTCAAAAGCAGTCGACGAAGCACTTGAAGGTAAGCCTGAAGAATCTCATGGATAACCGTTAAATGAGAAATATCCTGCGCCTCGGTGCGAAGAAGTATTCTATTAACAGCCCAGTCAAAAGTCCATGAACACGCAGTACGTGATGCGGCGGTTCGACAGACGAAGAATGTGACTGACTGATCCGCACGGCCACCCCCTCCCGCCGGCCAGTTAGCCGTGACGGCCGCCCCCTCCCGCCGGGGCTGGCCGTGATTGGCTGCCGCCTGGCCATGCGCGCTGCGCACAGCATCAGCAGCAACACGCAGCCGACATGACAAAGAGTCACATGGACGGCTTTATCTCAGCGTGCACGTCATTGACCCGAAAACGCACGAATAACTACGGATTGACGTCTCGAAGCGATGCCCGACGGTGGTTTCCACTGTCGGGGCGGGTTGGGGAGGGGTTGCGAGGGGCCGCGCCGAAGGGCCCCGTGAGGGCCTATAGGACAAACTGTAACTCACCTCCAGAAAGGGACTGATGGAATTGTTGAAATGTTGCTATATTATAATCAGGGAAACAGGTAAGTTTTTCCCTAAATGCCAATTCATATATAACAAGACCAGGTTGTGTCGGTGGTAAGATGTACCACACAAATTGGATTCAATTACGTCTGAAGATCAAGGGATCAAAGAGGCACTGACACTTGCCCATCAAGGGTCAATGTTCAAAGTGGCTGTTTTCAACACTCCAGCCAATAAAACTATCGATTGATGTCAACCACATTCAGCAACTGTTGAAAGACATTTGTAAGCTTTGTGACTAAATATGGATGTCACTTTGACCAGTTGAATGCTCCTTTATCCAGTATCCTGACAGACACCAAGGTGATGGTGCCTTTCACTCCCCAATCAGCACTGCTCCTCTGCACACTAGTATATAGAATGGGGTGACACCTTGTGGATATAAATATACTGTACGATTTCGCAACACCTATAGATTATTACATATTGCTATCTTTATCTGTCTACAACAAGAGGAATGATCACTCGTGACAAGGTAAAACACTTCTGTATAATTTCATTTCATATGACAAATACAAGATAATACAGCAAAGGATTTGGTGCAACGTCACGCTTCAATAAATATACATTCATGTAACTGAATTTGAACTGGTAATAAATAACACAAACACAGAAATATTATTACATTGATGAATAAATACTCAGTTTTAAATACACGCACACGCAGCCAGTGTAACAAGAAATAAATCTGACTTAAAGCTTGATACGATGTGATTTTGCAAGAAATGTCACCCAGGAACACATTCACAGATGAATACAGTGATATGGCTTTAACGAAAAGGAGCTCTGAGTCCAATAAAATCTGAACTTCCGCTGGGGCGGATGCCAGGTAAACACAAATGGAAGGCAGCTAAGTACATTGATCCTTTGGCTGGCTGCATCTCTAGAAGATCACACACTGATATCCGTGTATATCTGTTGTTCTGATTTGCTTTTTGAGGCAACCTTTCAAACCGATTTCACTCCTGTAAGAAAACAATGCTTCGCCACCATTTGAAATCAAATGCATCTGTACAGGTTATATAAACACCGACCATGTGGTAGCTTCAGAAAAGGAAAATAATAAATAAATTGTATTCACTTAAACCGCAACTGATTTCATAGATTCAAGACTCACTCCTTTAAAAAAAAAGAAGAGATTGCCACTGAAAAGGCCTGGCTATAGATCCTGGTGCAGGTTGCTGTGTGAGAGTGGCTGATAATGCTCCTCCATGCCTGATTTAGCTTGATGCCTTTGAGCAACTAGTCTCTGGTAGCGGGCCTGCTGTTGAGGATCTGGATCCACATTCACCCAGCTGTGGGCCACCCACTTCACCCCGCGTCTGACTGGACATTCACCGTGCAGAGAGTATTCATCCAGTTCACCCATCCAGCCTACACAAGGAAAAAGTCAGCAAACAATAAAGCTTCAATATAATCGACAGATAATACTTGATATGAGGGTAAACGGTGCATATTAGTCTATTCCGGGGACACAAAGTATTTCTCATGAAACATTTTACCACTGGAAGTGGGTAAAAAAGTCTGGTAAACAAGTTATCAGGTGCAAAAAGGTAAATTTTGACTATAAAAAATAATTTGGAACCCAGAATTAAGTGACCTACACCCGATTAATGAGTCTGATGTCTGTTGTTTTCTTTATTAGAGGAAGACTCCAGATTTGAGTGCACGGAGCACTCCGTCCTCACCTCTACCATCAGACAGATGGTTGTACCAGAGGAGAGCTGTCCCAGCAGTGGGCTTGATTCTCAGGTTGCCTCTGCTGCACGTCTCCTGAGTGTCAGTCAGATCAACGCCATCCTGGACAAGTGCCTAAAACCCAAACATGTTAAGAGGTGAAGTCAGTGTCCTTGCAAGTGTTCAGAGTTCTCTTCTCCATTGTGTTGCACTAAAATAAGAAGGGTGGTTTTGTCGATAGCTGGCTTATTAAAAACACTTGCCTGTTCTTCGTAAGTACGGTTGTCTGCTACGGGAAATGTGCTCTCACCGCCTTCCTCTACAGAGCTGAGGTAGAATAACATGGTGAGGTATCTGGTGCGAGATAAAAGGGAGGAGAGATATTTTTCACTGCCATTCTGTAAAATTTCATTTTAGGTAAAAGAAATATTATGTAACAAGTGTCTCTGTCCAATCTGATCAAAATCAGAGCAGAGAAACAGCAGAAATTCAAAACTTAAAATATAAGGCTAGTGGTGGATGGACAGACAGATTGGCTCCACTGAAATACTTTAACTGTGCTCAATGGCACATTCATGTGTAAACATTAATGTGTACTGATGTCAGTAAAACAAAAATGTGTTGAAATTCACAAATAAAGCAACAGGGTGCAGAAAGGACACCAAGATAAACAGAATGAAAAACAAGCACAGTGGCTCCACTAGAGATAAGCCGATGAAAAGTTGTAGCATTCTTATAATAAGTATTGGGGCTTCATTCTGAGCAGCAGCGCCATCTGCTGGCATGTAGATAATAAAGCAGCTTTCCAAAACAATGACGGAAATACTGCAAAGGTCAATATATTTTTTCACTGGATTTACTGGAAAAGTGGCCTATGTGTTAAAGCTATGCAAGTCTACCCTTTTTCCTGTCAGATATAAACCTTTGCAAAAATGACCTGAACCATTATCTACCAAAGTCCTTTTCTCAAATAAAAATGGGCTTTGCCGACTTTTCATCTGCTGGGTAAAATACACACCTGCAGGAGACCTCGGATAGAGCAGATTTGTTTCCTGCCAAGCGGGTGTGTGAGCAGGCAGCCTCGGAATGCGAAAGGCTGCTATCGTGGTGGGCATTGCTGAAGTCTCCCTGCTCAAATCGAATCACCTGCAGAGGTTCACTCAGCTCAACCAATGCAGGGGGCAGACGTGTCAGGCTGGTCACTCTGGGAAAAATACAGATACATCAAAAATCACAAGGGTGTATCATCGTGATCGGGGCGCTTTGGATAACTCTGGGAGTTTAAACCAGATGTGGTGATCCGGTATCATACGTAGTGTTACCTCTCACCTGTTCCTGAGTGTGTGTAACACATGATGGGCCCCGGGGCCGAGGTAAAGCCACGTATGTTTGCTTCTTTGTTTGAATTGACGCTGGAGGTTTCTTTTGGGCTGTTGCATCGGGTGCTGGGCCAAATTATACACTTGTCTGAAGTCTTCCAAGGTTAACATGCCTAGCATTGTAAAAAAAAAAAAAAATTTTTAGAAAATGGCATGTAGAAACAGTTCAATTAGACCCCCCATCTCTACTCTTAATGTCTTCTCTCTTCATTCAGCTGTTTGCTGGTTCTTTCAGCTGAATAAATAGCTGCGCCCTGGCTGCAACAATAACTCCTGGGTACCAGGAACAGAGTCGAATGGGGAGGGGGAGTTAACAAAAGAGTGTAAAGGCGGGGGATGGGGGGGCGTTGCTGAATGAATCTGGGTAAGAATTAATAAAAGGGGAAAAAACATTTTTAATGAGATAAAATGGGGCATGTCCGGATGTCCGGAGTAGAAAAAAAGCCCTTATCAGCACGCACGCACACACACACACACACACACACACACACACACACACACAGAAGACATGGCATTTTCTTGCATTTTCATAATTACAAACTGATGTGAAAACATTTTAATTTTTAATCATTCAACTATGTGGATGTTTGTTGTTTCTTTAAATGTGTTTTCAGCAAAGCTCGTGGAATCCACACTGACCCGCCGGGTTGGCTTCCAGACCAGTGAGTATCTGCCGCAACTTTTCCGGGTTCAACCAAGTCCCATCTTGAGAGCGCGAGTGACTCACAATCTGAAAGAAAATCCCCAGAAGGTTAAGTCCCAGCCACCAAGCTTTCATTAATTCAATTGTTTGTGTAAAATACTTTCACCTCTTCTTTCTGAATAAACCCATCCTGGTTAAGGTCCAACAGACTGAAGACCTCCTCTGTGCTGAGAGAAAGCAGTGGCTGGTCTGACTCCTCTCGTTCCAGGGAGGAGGCTGTTGTCTGGCTCTCCATCAGACCCTTGAGCTGAGCCAGCTGCACCACCACACGACACTCCTCCTCAGTCAGAAAGCCAGGGATCTCTGACAAGAAAAGCATGAAGAAGAATGACTATCATGCAAATGTGGCAAATCGATCCATACTCCTCTTCTGAAATGGCGAGTAAGTCATTGATTTAAGTGGATTAGACGATCACTGTTCAGTGTACTGGGCTGATCTGTCAGACTAAATAGATTACTTGAGCTCACCTCAGAAAACTGTCACTGAAGTGGCCTTTTTGAAGTAGCTTGATCAGTGTATGCTAATTGATACAATTAAGATGTCTCAGCCCCTACCGCTCAGAAAATCACAAGGAAAAATGTATAGAATTTTAAAAGTAATCCAGCAAAAAAATCACTGAAGGAAGATCAACTCAGCCATTAGAAAAGATGGTGTCATTTCTGAAAAAGATGCATGTGTCAGCACCGCTACATTAATCCTTAGGTATATATTAATAACTGTTCAACTATTAAACTCAACAATAAATATTAATGAGGACAAAACAATGTTTTAGAGTCATTTTTTAATGAAGCAGGGCCACTTGAACCTCTGAGATGTCTAATTACACCAAGACAAGTTCTCTTTCTCTCGCCCGTCCCCGTCAGTCATACACTTCCTTTCTCTTCATTAAAAAAGTCCGGCAGGTTGTGGCTCTTTCACGCTGTACCCGCCCGGTCCATTCCTGTCGTCCAGTCGAGCCTTGTTAATGTGAATAACTGATATGAATGAAGGGGCACAGAGTCTTCCTCCTCTCCCTCCCATTACTGCTGTGGCTCTCTCCCACAGAAAGGAAGTGACCTGCTTGTCTGAACAGGAATCAGGCCACGGCTACGCAGCAGGACTACACTAATTCTGCTGGTCTCTGATGCATGTTCTCTGTATCTCTCTCTCTCTCTCTCTCTCACGTGCACACACACATGCATGCATGCAAAGTTTGCATTACAATAGAGGCTGCCATTTCATTGAATTTGATTGCTTTAAAAAAAAAAGGTTGATTAAAAACAGATGGCTTTATTTGCTATCTGTAATAAATAAAGAGATAATGGGAGACAAAACCTGTCCCTATACCAAAAAAACCTGAAAATATAAGGGGAAAGAGTTTAGGGTGGGACAGGATATTTAGGTGTGGACTGGAAAAAAATGAGTGATGAAGGATTTGGAGGACTTTCCCAACATGAGGGCCGGTTTGTCCCTTAAGTCAAGCTGTGGGGATAGAAGTGGCAGCAAGCCAAATGCCAAATCACACACCCCACTAATCCTGAAGTCTGTCAAACACACTGAAATCTGCTCACAAATGCAAGCGGATACATGTATCTAATGACTCTTTAATGCATCCCCCAACCATTCTCCAGTTCACCTCCCCTTAACCCTTCCTATGCAAATGTCATCACCACCCACTATAAATACACCTATTCATCTGTCCTCTCCTGCACTTTCACACACTCTTGATTACTCCTCCACCCAAACTTCTGTCCCAGGATGACTCCAGTGCTCTGCCTTTACCTTATCTCCAGGAAACCCTCCTTTTCTGCCTCCATAGTATTTCTACTTCTGCTTGCTGGGCATAGCACAACAAGAGCACTTGGTCCTGACAGAGTGAGGGCAGAAACGGATGGCCGAGTTAGGAGCCAGGGGAAATTTAAATCAGGGGTTAAGGATACGCTGCATCCTGAGGAGAACGCTGAAACTGGAACTGGAGATACAACGCGCCGGGATGGTGACGAGTGGGGGGGTCCTGATACCACAACTGGATTCAGGTCCATGTTTTCTAGAAGTGAAAGTGGACTGTGGGAAGCCAGGAGTTCCTCTCGCTGCTTCGCTATCCCACCAAACATGGCTTTGTGCCAGAACATCGGTTATGACACCATGAGGATGCCCAACCTGCTGGGACACGAGTCTCCAGCCGAGGCTGTGCAACAGAGTGCCAGTTGGTTGCCGTTGCTTGCCAGAGAATGCCACCCTGATGCCCGGATCTTCCTCTGCTCTCTGTTTGCACCCATTTGCCTCGAAAGGTAAGTTTACACAAGAGCTCCCTTAACCTGAGAGGTAGTTAATGTAGTTCAGGTTGAGCTATATATGTAAAAAATATTATGTAAGGTGACTTTCAAATGTTTTATGAGTTTAGACAGATGATTCTGATTAAGAGTCAAATCAAGGGAATATTATTTAACTGTTATATTATAAAGGGTAACTCCTCTTCTCCAAAACACTGAAACTGAAGGTAATTTTCTGCTTTTATCACCTCTTTAAAGTCATGCAAATTGATGATCTGTGAAAATCTGGTCCTGGTTTCACACAGCCACATTTTCACGACACCCGATAAATGTAAACTCTACTTGTAAATCCGATGTCTCCTCATTTTTCCAGGTTTATATCACCCTGCAGGAGTTTGTGCGAATCTGTCCGAGAGAGTTGTGCACCTATCATGAGCTGCTATGGTTATCCCTGGCCAGAAATCCTGCGCTGTGACCAGTATCCCTCAGACCATCTCATGTGCATCTCCTCCATCACCAACAGCACTGCTCAAACAGGAGGGCAGAGAGGTGAGAAACTTACTCTAAAAACAAATGTGTTCACCTGAAACAGCAAAATTTAAAGATTATTGATTTGTCTGACTCAGCGCCTCAAGCAAGCTGCCAGGACTGTGTACTGGAAGAGGCCTCATCCTCTAAAGACACACTGGAGGCCTTTTGTAGGAGCGATTTTGGTGAGTATCAACAGGCTTCCAGAGTAGTTATACATTTTGTAAGCTTTTCCCCCCTCATAGTTATTTGTGTTTATCTCCTTTTTCTCCCAGTTGTGAAACTGCGTCTTACACGGCTGAAGTACAGCCCTCTTACACTGTCCCAGTATTCTCTTGGTTCCAAACTGGTGATTCTAAAACACGGGCCCCTTTTAGGGGGGCAGATTCGTTCTCGGATTGAGCTGTGGCTGGAGAGGGATGCCAGCTGTGTAAGGAACATTACACGACAACACCCACGAGGCGGGACCTTCCTAGTAATGGGGACTGTGCAGGGCGAACGCCTGGTGGTCACCAAGGCTCATCTGTGGCATAAACGAGACAAGAACCTGACCGCAGCGGCACGCAAATGGAAGCAGTACAGATGTAGAAATTAGGACTCTATGCTAGTTTAGAAAATGGACAATGGACATTCAATTTAAGGAGGATAAAACAATCTAGTAATTAGAAACTGACTTAATACATGTGACTATATTATGCGTGAATGAAACCTTTTAAATAACATAGGAAGTTTTGTTTTTGTAATTTGAAAAGATGCAACCGGTCCAGAGGGAGCTCATAACTACTCAACACTGTATGATTAGGACAGTGATGATCACTTCTGGATTTTCCACAGAATATGTACATATGATGATTTTAAGAAAGTAGGCCTGGTCTTTATATGCCTCGGAGGGAAAAACCAACCTGTTCCGAATTCTGATGCAAGTTATTCATAAAATAAACATGACATCCAAAGACTGGTGCACTTACCAAAAATCAGAGGCTTCAAGCTGATTGTCTTCATGTGGTGTGTTCTGTGTGGGGTGAGGGACACCGCTTGAACATGACCCACCTGCATATGGTTGGGAGACGTCGACAAACTCACATCAGAAAACAAAGGCATTAAATAAAGAAAAATTACACAATTCCTTCCTTAATGTTTGCATAGTATTATCACTACTGGGGAATGCTTAAAGCTTTTAAAGCACGGAGAGGTGTTGCTAGATGTATGATTCAACTCAGCAGTCCTACCATGACGTACATTAAACAAAAGCTTATTTTTCTTAGAACTCAAATCAAATCCTTATACCCGTATGCCCTCGATTCGAGGAAGGCTGAAACTGTGGCCGTGGTCCTCCACATGCAGATCCCGTGCAGCTGGGGCAAGGCTGGCCAAAGGGATCCTTTCCTCGCTGACTGGGGTCGAAGAGCGCCCGTCTCCTCTGACGAGATCCTCGGATCCGTTGTTGTAGTGCACGTAGAGCAGCAAACCAATGACGTTCAGAATGTACACATGAAAGAAGACCATAACCACAACAAAGTATGCCCGAGAACAGATGCTGCTTCTCTGGACATGTAGTCTAGTGGGGCGAAAAGGTGGGTTAAGGGGTGAAAACAGTGGCTTGTCGTCATCTTCGTAGTCTTGCTCCTCCATGTCATGTCCCTCGTCATCCTCCATTTTTAAACGTATAAATCACAATACTACACTGGAGTTTTGTAGTCAATAGGAAACCTCGATTCCAAAGTATATTACCTAATTTCCGATTACGCTATCATGCAGTTTTGCGAACCTAGCTAACAGCTAGCTACTATAGGGCAGAAGTCTATGTGGAGAAGTCTGTCAATTTCGATAACAAAATAGCCTGACATGTCTGCTGCGTTTACCCAACAGACAAAGACAGCTCCCAAAAAGAAAGCGGATATACTGACTGTTGTTGGCTTTAATAAATAAATGTGTCATAATTAAAGCTACCCCTTAATCCGTGCAGGATAACTGGCTGATGTGCTGCCCCTGACAACCTGCCTAACAACAAGACCGCTGCCCTGTTTGTCGTCTGCGGTTCGACATTAAACAGCTGTTGCCCTCTAGTGGTAACCTCCGGTAACACAGGGGACTGGACCACAACAGAAACCCCGACGTTTGCCGGATTAAATTTGTGGACTGAGGACGTTTTCAGATGAAAACGCATCAGAAAATGATCCCACATTTCTAGAAATGAGCGAACACATACATATATATCTATTTATAAAGTATGCAACGTATTCAGATAGTTAACCTCGACACTGCCAAATAACCTCAGTGAGCTTTGGGACAAGGTTTGTGACTTTTTGCAACATTGGCTTAAAATTTAAGAAATTTTGATAGCAAAACAGTTAAACGAGATCTTTATAACTAGTAATTTTTATTATGCCAATCTCAAAGCATTTATTTCCCACATTAATTGCAAAATGCTACTTTTCATACGTATTAAACGATTTTATTCCACTGTTTCAACCTGAGGCATATTGTTTTCAGGCCTCCAGTCGTTACAAAACCACCAAGTTCTTCTTCATGCAAAATCTTTGAAATGGGCAATTCTCCATAACAGCCTAATTCCCAACCCTTTGCTCTGCAGCACTGTCACGAAATCCGCAACGCTCGACTCTAAATGGGTTTGCAGTTCTCTAATTTATCCACAAAGTGGCAACAAAGACCGAAATTCGGATCGACCGATTGCTGCGTCATCTGAAATTTGTGACGCAGACGTTTGGGTGCCAAAACACGGAATTATTTCCCCAGAAATTAACCTTAACCTGGAAATAATTGCCTATTGTTTTTTGTTTGTTTCACCTTTATTTAGCTGGGTTTTTTTTGTCATTTTGGCACAATTTGAACTAAGGCCAATGGTAATTTCAAAAATTCAAAGTACTTGTACATACATGCACATACTTATACTATCATTGTGAGGACTTTCATACAGCTAATGTATTGCGTACATACATGTAACGTATTAGTAGTACATTACTAATTGGAATGGTTCGGTTTAGCCAAGCCTAACCATCCCAACTAACCCACTAACCCTGACTTAAAACCAATTCTAACCGCAACCTTAAAGCCAAGTCTTAAACCTCAAACAGTCCCTTGAAGTTGTGAGGACCAGCCAAAATGACCTCATTCCCCCCTCGAATGTCCTTACTTTGCTACTATAGCGCGTACACGCACATACATACGCGCGCGCACGCACGCACACCCCTTGCGTCGCTTTCCGGGATCACGCCACAGCTTTCAATTGGGATCTGCACAGCAGCAGCGATATGGTCGATCCTCCGCGGACAGGACGGCGCCGTGCGTGAGCGAGATTAAACCCCGGAACATGCGGATCCACGGAGCAGCGATGCAGATAGATGGTCCAGGGAACGCTGCGGCACTCGGGACATCGCGGGGATAAGATTTCCCTGTCGAATAACAGGAAATCTGTTGTGATTTACAGCAAAGTAGTTGGGGGGAACTTGTCGCAGTGGATCCATCCCAGCGCGCTGCCGGGATTACCACGCACAAGTGGAACAATAGTCTCCAGCAGCAGGAACACCAGCAGGTCAGAGGCAACGCTGATTTCTTTTCTTTTCTTTTTCGCTTCCGTTTGTGTTTACGGTGTTCTCTCCGCAGGTTCTTCTCCCCCCTTCCCACAGAGATCGGGACGACAAACAAGCGCGATCGTCCTATCACCTGACGTCGCAGGTGGAGTTATTTTTTCAAAACCTAGACCGTGTTATATGCGTGGGTCCATTGCGCAACATGACAGAACGTGGGTAGTTTAGAAACAAGCGTGTGATCCTCTGAACTACGGCGTTACAACAATTGTTACAACAACGTTGAACGCAACCTCCGGTGTTCGTGGCGCACTCGCTGGCGTCGGAATGACTGTCACAAATGAACCGTGTGCGTGATCCTCCTGGAGTTTCGGATCCGACCGGCTGGTGGTGTAACTTTTGCTCCCTGTGACTCTCCTCCTCCCGGATACATGCTTCAGGAAAACACGGGGAGAGCAGGACCGACCGAAAACACGCGAGGCCTGGAAGGCAGAGAGGGGGGTTGGAGCTCTGTCAGCCAGGCGCAGACCGACATGAGCCGGTTTGAGAGCGCAGAGATTCACTGATAATTCCAGCCCTTGGTCAGTTTAACAGGATATTATCAGGCCTCAAGCATTGCATTATGTCTACAATGACCTCATGCATGTCAACACACTGTCAATGGTTTACCTGACTGTTAGGAACTACTGGGCACTTTACTACATGTGCGAGTTGTATATGCACATTGTTTCGCTTCCCTTTGACCTACCTTTAAGTCCATAAACATTGTGATCTCTTCCAGCCAGGATTTCTTCCTGCTGTTATGCATCTACAGATTTAGATCAAGTGGCAGATAAGCAGCCAGGAAGGAGCTTTTGGACTTATTAAAGGGAGGCCGTATCTGTCTAATTTGTGTGGATGTGTTTAGGAGAGTTGGGCAGATTTACGCATTACTCATGCATCCCGAGGCAGCGCACGGCGCAGACCAGCCTTTGGAGTGCCACTGAGTGCCCATTCCGTCCTGTCACGTTGTGCGTGAGTGCATGCATGCGTGTGATTCATGCTCAGCTGAAATGCTGGACGCCTGTTTCTGACAAAAAGGGAAAGAAAGAAGAAGCGAGACCATCTCTGCTGCAGACAAAAATCTGGCCTGGATCCCTGCAGATTGCCAAAATCTCCCCTTTTGGCCTGATGCAAACCCTCTCTCCCGTGAGTGCTGGTATTTTGAATGGTCTGTGGTGCAGAGGCTCAGGTATTCAAATGCAATCACTGTTTTTTCTCGCTGCAGAATTGTGAGAGGAATCCCAGAGAGAGGGTGGCAAGAAGCACTTAGTTGAGAGAATCATGTGGGCAAAGATAGAGACGTTTGAGTCACAAATTCTCAGCTTTTCGCCTTTTATTTCCATCTCCTTTTTACCTCAGAGACACAAACTGTGGTTCTATCCCGGGCCGGTAACCTAGCAACCCAAATGGTGTGCATCGTAAATGAACCAGACCGTTGGTCTCCCTGTAAAGTGTGTCGCCTCGCCTCACCTTGACTTGGAATCTTGGAAAGTGCTTGTTGTTTTCCAGTTTGAGGCTTTGATATTTAACGACTCCGCTTGTCCTTTAGAGGCACCTGGGGCCATCCATGTTATCTGGAGTGTGTCCCGCCATCTAAACACAGCAATGTCTCGGAGTTATTTGTAGTTTGCCAGGCGGCTGGTTGGTTTTGGACCACTTGTCCTGCAGCCTGGAGACATTTGTCTCATCACCTCTCTGCACGCCGCCAGGACCTGTTCACTGTGCCGTCTGTCTGCACCTCGACAGTTCAGCATCCACCACTGTAAGAAAAGCTTTATCCATCCTGATGATCCCCAGCGGACACACTCGTACACTCAGAATGGTTTTGTAATTAAACATGTTTAATAGCTTATAAATGAAGTCTCACTATAACAGACATTTTTACAGAATGTTTACAGAATCCGGCGTGGCCTTCTTTAGCGTGTTGCTATAGGCTTGTGAGGCTGCGAGCAATATCGGAGGAGTTAGCATCTTCAAACTTGGATCCAATCGCCGAAATGTTTCTGTTTGCACTTGAATACAGAGAGAAACTAGAAAAGCGTTTGAAGGACGCAGACCTCCGCCAAGCAACTCATTTCCCTACGTATTGTCGTGCCGTTTGATCTTATTCCTGAGCGACCGTGGAGATCCAGATGGTGATCTGGAACGTGACCAAATTTAATCAAGGGTTCCTCATCCTGCGAGCAATGGAAAGATCATTGGACCCTGTTCATAACTTTCTGAGCAGTTTTGCTGACAAACGGATAAACGCAGAGGTCATTAAGTTATGTTTCATCCACAGTTGGATAAAGGAAGTCGCTGTTCTTCGACTATTTCATCTATTTTCCTTTTTTTGTTCAACCAGTTAAGAACACCTCAAAATAATTTGGATTTTTGGTTATTTATGAGTGCTTTACATGTCTGCTTCTTCCTCAGTTATATCGAACTGGTCCTATTCTGAAAAAACTAAGTGTGCACTATATTATCCCATATAAATTGGTGCCATGATGTCTTCCGTGGGTTTTGCTGCCGGGTATTAAGGCTCTCGCTCCATTAATATGAACGCTAATGCTCCAGAGATAAGAAGGAGACCGTGAAATTAGTCACTATTGTTTGTCCCCCGCACTGTCCAACATGCCAGGATATCAGCGTTGGTGTGTTTTAATGATAACACGTTGCTTATCTTGCTAATACGCAGCAAAGTCATATTGCTTGCGTGAGTGATTAAATCCTACAAATTTATGTGAGGTGGCAAGGTTGCGTGCAGAAAGTGCAGTCTCCTTGTCCGAGCAGGCTTCTTCTTCTTCAGCGAAGTCTGGGAAAACATGCAAATGAGGGGGGAGGGAGACGTGTTCCATTCTAATCTTGCGCGGTTGGCAGATATTATGAAATGAATGCGAGTTTTTCTCCTTTCCTCCCCTCCTTTACCTATTTTTTTTCCACCTTTTAAAGAAACACCCTCATCTGAGGAGTGAGCAGCAGTGGATCCCTGGCCAACTGCACCTCCTCTTGGAAAAAAGAAGCCACTTGTTCCAAGTGTGGATCACTGGGCTTGAATTCCCTCGGAGGGCAGGCTGTCGCTAATAGGCCTGAAAGAGTGAGAGCCTGAAAGGATAAATGGCTTTTGTTGAAGCGTCCTAGGATGGACACAAAGAGAATGGCAGTGCATGTTTGTGTGTTTATGCCCGTGCGTGTCAGCTCTTCAGCCCTTGTGGGCGAGGAAGAACTAAAAGAGAGGCAGATTTATCCTGCTTTAACTGCCTCGGCCTCCAGGCCAGTGAGTAGTGAAGGAATAGACACATAAAATAACCTGAACTCGCTTAAACACACTTGCGTACAGATTCTAAATGGATCTTTAAACATGACGTACCATAGGGGCCTCACTATAGTTTTTGATATGCAACATGGCTAAAAAAAAAGGTTGGAGTGCTTCACTTAGACAGGTCACCAGCTCATCACAGGGCACACACACACACACAAACACACACACATCACTTGCGCACTCGCCCACACCTAGGGCCAGTGTCGAGTGCTTATTGATTCTAACGTGTATATTTTTGGACTGTAGGAGAAAACCTGAAAACCACACAGAGACACCCGCCACTGCATAGAGACCATGGTTTCTGATGTACATCCGTAACAATCATTTGTTCCATCACTTGTACAACAGAAGGTGGACAGTGTGGGTGATTGATTTTTGGGTCACGTTGCTGCTCATTAACCCCACATAAGCTCCACCATTACTATAAGGTTTCTTTTTATCCCAACTGCAGGTATTTGTGGGATTTAGAATGCAACACAGGCCAACAGATGGTATCTTTCTGCCAGTGGTGCGATATTCCAACAGTGTCACTGTGGCATGCTGGTCTATTTCCTACAACGGTGTAACTGTGATTTTCAGGAATATATTATCTTAATTGTTTCTGCTGATAAACGTGTTGGCTGGAATTGGTGAACTGGATGCTCCCTCACAGCTGGAGAGAGAAATATCATCATCCATTTTATTTTGTTTTTTATCTGTATTATTTTCTGCATCCACATGGGTCTGCACTCTCAGAATGATGCTTTTATCCCACCGTACTTATGCTATCGGTACGTAACGATAACAACACAAACCTCAGCTCACACACTGGAAAACTGCAACAGAAGCTGCACTGCAGTAGCTCCACTGTACAGTGGGCTTGAATGGGGGTGTGTGTAGCTCACTGCTGATGAGTAACAGTAATGATTAGGAAGGGCAGCAGATGGTGTCAGTGATGGTTAATGCTAATGTTTGCTGTGTTCTCTTAGGGCGGTGGGCCCCAGGTGGTGGAACTGAGAAGATGGACAGGATGAAGATCATCAAGAGGAGGCTGTCCATGTCCCTACGCAGCGCTCGGCCTGTTGACGATTCCCTGTCTGAACTGGCGGAGCAGATGGCCTTGGACGAGCCATCGGCATCCAGGGACAATGGTAAGATGCCTAACCATGTACAGGACACACAGCGAAGGCACGCATAGCTGCCATACCACACAGTTTATTTATGTTATACAATTACACATGTGTGCATTGCATCTGTGTTATATTGCATTAATGATATAACAGCAGCATAACAAAAAGCAGAAAAGAAACCTCCTGAAAGGGAAGCAAGACAGCTTCATACAAAGTTTCAAAAAAGCTTAATAGTCATCACCTTCATTTAATCACCACCCTCTCTATTCACTTTACTGTATTTCATTTAGCCATGAGGTCTGAAAGCACATAATGTACTTTAATTCAGAAACCACTGTCGTGAATTCACATGCATTCATTGTCACATATCTGTTTACTCTTGATCAACATAAAAATGTCACTTTGGTGTGTGTGTGTGTGCCCCCTGCTGGCCACCTTTCAGTACCGCAGGACCATAATGCGCCTCCTGCGCATCTGTGTATATTTCTCTTTTTGGGAGGATACCTTTGATTTAGAGCATCCCAGAATAAGAGGATAAGACTCTCAGAAAGCTCTAAGAAAAGTTTTCCTAGCTGTTGTCATCAGTTCCCAGGCTGGATCAGACCCAAATGATGTAAATTATTATCCCTGATTGTCCTCATCCTCCTATTTTAATCTTGCTTTTTAGTTTTAAATAACTGTGCCAGAGATTCAGGAACTGGAGAAGAAAGATGCAGCAGGATGGAGGAACTGATAAAAAGGATGAGGAAAGGTGCATTAAACTTTAACCACTCCTTCAACCCTTGCTTCTTTACCCCCAGATAAGATCTCCATTTTACTGTGACTGTAGAGAAGCACTGCATTATGTAAGAAATTGGGTTATTTAAAAGACAGATGCCTGTATGAAAGAAAGGTGATGATACCTGTATGTCAGATGGAAGCGTGACACATTTTGCTTCACAAATGTCACAAAACAATTCAAATCTTCCACATCCAGCTCCTTAAATATTGATTCCAACCATCTCTATTTCCCTCTGCCTGTTTGCTCTTTGTGTAACATTTTAATTTTTTTAACTCATTGTCCGCTTTGCATGCTGACGGCCTCATAATGCAACATTTTTGTGCATTAACACCATTTCTATCACATCACTGCACTGTTCTTTGATCTGCCCTGCTACCTCTCTGGTATCATATCAAGCCCGCCTAAGATTTCAAGTTTTCTTGTATTTGTTCCCTGTCTCCTCACTGTGATCTTCTCCTGTTTCTGCTTCCTTGAGCTTGTCTTCTGAGGGTTTTCTCCTCACCCTTTCTTGCACTTTCTTCTTTTCTCCCTTTATTTTTTCCTCCTCGCCGCCTGTCCAACACCGTGCGTCTCAGAGCCCGTGATGGAGCGTGCCATGCACCCTCCCGCTTCACACAGCGCTCCCTCCTTCCTACGACAATATGCTGGTCATCTGGGCCGCACCGCCCTGCGCAGAGAGCCAGGCGGGGGGCTCGAAAGAGACAGAGCCTACCTGAGTCTGCACAGGACTGGATCTCTGGGTACAGATACACACACTGTACTCATTTCCTGTACATTTGTGATTGAGTAATGAAGGTTTTGTGAATTGCATGTGAATATATGCAGCACGTTTCCATGCAGAGGGATTTTTTTAAAATCCGGATACTTTTAGTTTTACGCGAGTGTCTTTCTGCAGCGCATCACATGTCCTTTCTGCCAGTGCATGTTCAATGATTGTTGGTTCATATGCAATTTCTGTGTTTCGCGCACACCGATATGGGTATAACCTCAGTGGATATTGTTTATATATTCTTTCAGCAAGTGAGAAAAATCATATATACTGACCGAAGTTCAGGCTATTTATTATTAATCTGCCTGTCTAAAGCTCTAATGACCTTAATCCAACACACAGAGACAACCGCATGCACATTCACGCAACCCCCCCACATGCTCACACAGCCAGTTCCATCTTCTTTCTGGCTCTACTATGTAATGGAACATGTACTCTGTCTCCATATGGACCCTAATAATCTCATTTCCCGCTGAGGCAGAATGGTTTATATCAGGAATAGCGAATGGAGTGTGCAAGAGAAAGACCATGGTGGAGGGAGATGGAGGATTTTGTTGAAAATGGGTTTCGGATTGAAATGAGCTTAGCAAATGCACAGAGAGGTAGGGCAGTGTTCAGACTCCAGTGCCGGCAGGAGTCGTATTAGCTTTGTGACTTGCATCCCGCGAGTCCTCGGTCGAGTGAACCGTGGATCAACCACAATCCTCGCATCCATTCAGCCCTGGCTGACAGGTGAGCGAGTATCAGTATCTGACAGTATGCTGAGATCCTTTAGAGCTGGAAATGGAATGAGAATACACGTTGAATCCCTTTATGATCTCTGTAGAGGAACAAGTGCTATGTGGCGGAATAAAGATGACTCACAATTGTTTGCAGTCATGCAGAACTCATGAACAAACCAGAGTTTATTACAGAAAAAATAATGCCTTTATTAAAATTTTGACAAGGGACTGTGGCATCCTCGTGAGATGATGTCATGCAATCTGTCCTATTAACAGATACAGTAAAAGTGGTTCACGGGAACAGAAGCAACAACAAATACACCTGAGCGATTGATGATTGATCTGGTGTCGGGCTCAGGTAGTATCAGATCAGCTCTGCAGTAGTCAGCTGTAGGTAACTGCTTTAATCCTTTTCCATATACTGTTACAATTGAATGATATTGCAGAACATCTTTAGTCCTTGAAATTCAAAGGGGAGCTCTTTAAATTAATATAAGCTGTGTTCTGTACTTACAGCATGGATAAGTTTTACTTCAGAATGTTTAGATGTGCTGCATTTCTGTGGGTCTTTCTTGCTGATTCATTCTGTGCCACTCTGCAGTCCGTGCACGTCGCAGCCTCTAATAAGATGACATGATGATGCAATCCTGCCGTTCTGGTACGCTAAAGACCTTGCTCACCCTTTACTGGCGCTAACTCGCTCTATCAATCCACCGCAGCCTCATATAAAGACATTCTTTTTCCTCCTCCTATCCTCCTTTCCTCCCGTCACCTGCTTTGCTGCGTGCACATTTGCACATGTGTAGGTGTTGGGTCATGATATTTAACCCTTATCTAAGTACACGTGTGTAATCCATGTGTTGCTAGTTGGGTGCACATCCACTCCCACCACTACAGTCAGAAAAGAGGAGCTCTTTACCTTTTTCTTTTTTTCACTGGTGAGCTTGTGAAGATCTCTAGTTACACCATAGAGGATTAATCTTCCCCTCCTGTCTACTGAAGTGAGAAACAGGACCCTGCTGAGGGCTGCCTCCTCTCCTGAAACCATTTGCGACCCGCTATTTTCTGACGCTGTCACAGACGTCTCGTCTCATTCTTCTCTTCTCTCCCACCCCATCTCTGCATCAGCCCAGTTTTTGATATACAGTACCACAGGATACTATATTTAACACCAAGATAAAACCAGGAGATAAAGGATGGGAAGCTTTTCCTGCTGGCCTCATCCCCCCCTGCACTTTGCCTGTACCAATGTATTGCATTAACACCACATTAATCAGCATAGCCTTCTCCTTCACACCCCCACACTCATGAACTTCCATTTGCTCGCACCGTCCTGAGCCGCTTCCAGACTGAATTTAATAAGACAAATGCAGCAGAATCCTGTTATGTAGTTGTAAGGGTTCGTTTTTTGGTCTTAATTGGTTGTCTGGCTGTTGTACTATATGCTAGAGGCAAAGATGTTGCTAAATAACGTCAGTGATACAGGAAATGAAGGGGATGGGTAAGACATTGGGGAGCAGCGCATGTGGAGTCAGTAGCTGACAGTAGACACTCAGGTCCCAGTAATTGATTTAATTGGCTTAATAAGATTCTTTAGATGGAGATAAAAGGTTTAGAGGGAATTACAACACCCTGCCTCCAGCTTTGTGACTGTTTCTGGTGGTGCGTGGTTCCTCGGGGATGCCACATGCACTTTGAATTTTTTATACCCTGTCCTCCATGAATCTGGTGGCATACTTCTGTAATTACGGCGAAACATGACAATTCTAGCGCAGTGTAGTCAGGCTGACTGGAACCGAGGAGGCAAGAATACGTGCCAGTGAACGCATCATGGAGGGGATGCGGACGTGGCTGCAGAGGACGGCAGAACAGTGATGTGTGCAGCACAGTGTGCACTTGTGAATACAAAGAGACAGTAAAGATGGGTGCAGGGCTGATTGACAAGCCTCCGTCCTTGACTTTTGAAGCTCAAGGGTGCAGCAGCCATCCTCTAGCATGTCAGTTAATGTATAATATACTCGCCAGAGTTATGTATTGGAAACGTAGTGGAGCCAGTCAAGTCAAGCAAAGGTGTAGGACTTAGAAATTGCCTAGAATGCTGAAAATATTAGCTTTTGATCGCTATAATAACAAATATAAGAGCAAAAGCTAAATTAGGACCTTCACCGAGAGGACTAAAAACACAATGTACCATAGTGGAGCTCTTGGTGTTGATGTTAGCTAATCATGGGTCCTGGATAAAGTAAACAATGTGTCATGCATCATTGTGGATGATTTTCTTATCAGGATGTGACAGTGGTTTTTGCATGAACATGAATTGTGTACGTTCCGGCCAGCAAGTTGACCGCATTATTGATTTGAAGGGTGAGGTGAGGACTCGTCTCACAGCTGTCAGACAGACACAATAAAACACCTCCGCCAGGTGTTAATCTTTGACAGCATTACTGATAAAGATGGCATTCGATGCATATTAATTCTGACAGTTTGTTGAAAACATCAGGTATATAGGATTATTTTCCCTATTAACTCAATTGTCATTTTTCAGATGATTTTAAAAAAAAACATTTATTTTTTCTTGAGGATGCACCTACACCTACGTGTTGCTTTTCTCTGTATGTCAGATAAATTAGGGTTGGCTGCTGTGTGCTGAGAACATTTTTTTTCCAGAATAGCAGAGAAATCCTAGAACAAGAGAACGGGCTGCAGTCATCGGCTGCAGGCTGCAGCAGATGGAAGTATGTCAAAGCTTATGGTTCCATAATCACTTCAATGTGATTTCTGTAATTACTGTCACTGCCAGAGGAGGGGGACAAAAGTTTAAATAAGGGTCTGAAAAATCTTAACATTATTATACCGTTTTCACTACAATTGCACTAATCTACTCTCTATCAGCTCATATTGTAGTCCTGGCAGGTAGAGGAGGAAAATGTGTCTGATGTGGGATTTGGGTCTGTGGGGAAGGACTGAAGGGAAAAAAATAAAAAGAGGAGGCTGGAGGGGATGTATGAGAGGTGCAGGGAGTAGATAGTAGGTAGAAAGGCAAAAGCACATTCGCTTCTAAGCTCCAGGGTGTCAATTTCTGTGCTGGGCAGAGATAAGGGGCGAAATGGTAGAGAGCATGCTAAAGGGAAGGAGGGTAGCGAGTGCAAGAAAGAGGTTCACTAGACAATTCAACAAACAGAAAATTCGGTCAATGAGAAATCAGTAATTAAGATATGACAGAGGTACTCTGTACTATTAATGTGTGACCATCTCTGGACCCACCCAGAGACCGGCTGAGTATGTGAGAGAGGAGGAATATAGTGGCAAGGTGAAAGGAGGGAGGACTGGATGCACTGATAGGGGCGCTAGAGGCAAGAGCGAAGCAGTCGAGAGAGGGAGTGGACGGGAGGAGTGTGGCGCAACATCACGGATAGAGGGATGATCAGCAAGGAGAGAGATCGGGAAAAGACTAGAACAGGAGAGGAGGAGACTGGACCTTGAGTGAAAACCAGCATTTTTCGGAAAGAGCTGAGGGACCGAAGTCAGGCGTCAGAACCGCAGCTTGTTCTCCTTAGGTGGGGATGTAAGTTTGGGTCCGTGCATGTGCCTGTGTGCTGGATGTAAACAGAACACCTGTTAGAGGTTAGCTTATAATGGCTTTTGGATTGTATCTGTGTCATTTGACCTTGCTTAGTGAGCAAGCAGATTGTGATCTCAGATAAGAAAAATACAGAAAAGGCAGAGGTGGAGAGAGGGAGTGTCTACAGGAAGAGAGGGAGGGAGAGAGAGAGAGAGGGAGGGAGTGTGTTGAAGTGGAGTAGTTGCTCAGGGAGTTGTTGCATTGTGATTAGTGAGCCTGTGCAGTTGGAGCAGTTCTCCGTGGAGCTCTCCTGGAGGTATCGAAACAGCCCGAAGATTGATTCCTTCTTGGGTTGTTTTGCTTCACCTCCTGGGGCTTCGGCCAAACCCGAAGTTGCTGACTGGACCAAAGTGATTTGTCATCGCTCTGTGACATGTACATTTGATTGATTTTTAAAATTCACCGTCAACGACGCAAACCGAAGCCCCAATGGATCTGTCGGGCAACCTGCAGGGGTGCACCTCTCGGGCTGCCGGTGCCGGAGACCCGAGGACGGTGGAGGCTAGAGTGGGAGAGGGGATAAGAATGGGGGAGAGGGACACCCCACTGAGGCTGTCACCTTTCCGCATGCTTCGAATGCTCGACTCGTGCCGCGCTCCCGGAAACCGCATTGGTGAGTTCCATCACCGCCGTCCTCGCCACACATCTGCACCTGGCTGCTCCATTCCAGGATAATAAAGAAGTTTTATTGCCTTTTGAAAATAGTTCATCTAGCATTGCTAAGAAGACGTGCTTATACCAATCGAGCCTTGGCCCATTGTTGTCTGTTGCAAACCAGTTTCACATTGTTGAAACCTGGAGCTTGGCCTGAGGCTTCATTAGCACAGACATCTGCTGAGTAGCTTTCTCTCTGAAGTTGCTGAGATTACAACTTTGAAGACCTCAAATATATTCATTTGCAGCTGATGTTTTATTAATGCCCCTGATTTGAAAATTAGAGATACAGTGGAATGGCTCTGACCCCGGGCATTGTGTCTGGTGTCTTGAGGAATCCCTCCATGTTCTTAATGAGTGTCCCGTAGCTTCTTTAACCTTGCTAAACATTTACCTCTTTTGTTTGGTTGCACAAGAATGCGCCATCACTATTTCAATCAATGGACTCTTAAAAAAGAACTTAGCTGTCTGTAGTTAATTGGACATGATTGCAACTTGTTTCCATTACTCTCTTTGAAGGTCTCTGGAAAACCCGTGTTTTACTTCTTTGCGCTGTCCAGTGATGTTTCATTAATTTTTTGATGCACTGCCAACATTTTTCCTACTAAGTGGAGTTCAAACCGCAGCGGGTGATCCCTTATAGCAGCCCACGCTCACCCCTTCAGATGTGCAAGCACCAAGTCGTCAGCCCTAACTAGGCCAGGCTGACTCCACACGGGGAGGACGTGGTGGCTCATGGCGTTTACTGCCTGCTCTTGGTCTGCTCTTGAAAATGGAGCAGAAAGTAGTTGCAGGAGGGCAGAAAGCAATGCCCTCTGTCTTTTAGAAGTGCATAGATGTTTGGGATGCTGGTGTTTGAGAGGCAAACGTGCATAGAGGATGTGCCAGCAGAGCGCTGTGCCGCTTCAGTAATTGGCAGTGGAATTTTCCTTCCAGGAGAGTCTTGTTTTGATCTACCTGCATTTGTTTGACTGTTTACACAAATACACACGTGCGACCACACAAGAAGAGCACGGCAGAAAGCCACATGACATGCTGTACTAGCAGGACAGTTAGTGTGCTGTGTGTTTTTTTGGCAGTACATAGATATCCTGGACTGGCATGGTGTGCTGGAACGCACATTTTAATATTTCACCATCAGGGCTTTGAGGGTTGTTTTCCACATTAGCTACTCAGTATTCCTACCTCACTTAGCATCATTTGCATCTTTGTCTTTTTAAGACCACGGGTGGCACATCAGGCATGATTTAGCACAAAAAAGGTGCTCTAAGCATTTACCCAGATGGATTGTTTTGCTAATGAGCATATGCTGCCTCTATCAACAGACTATGGTAATGGACAAATGAAGACAGAAGCAGCTGCGATCTAATCTGTGGCACTAAACGCACAGAAATATGCTCGATTCACAAAACATTGCCTTTTACTATGTTGAAGGAAAATCTTTAGTGCTTCTTTTTCTAACACTAACACCAGCTGACGCCCAGCATCAGTGTGAGGTTGCTGTTGCCTGATGACAGACATAATAAATAGCACATCCCGTTGAGCTGGGAGTCGCTGCAGTTCATGCGTAATGTGTCGAGTCACTCGGAAGGCTAATTTTTCTTTTGGTTTCATGTCGTTACTGTAATGATCCTCCTCAAACTCCCCGTCATCTGCCTGCACCTGTGCAGCCTGTTTGAGATGTAAACAGCCTGTACAATGGTGAGGTAAAATGTTCCTGTCAGCCCTTATTTTATATCAGACATGCACACACATACACGTAAACAGAGACACACACATGGCCCAGAGTTGTAACTTATCAGACTATACCACACACTAAAGGGAGAAAACAAGTCCCCCAATACAAACATACATTAACACACACTCCATTGGAAGAGGTGGTCACGTCTGGTCCACATCAAATCAGTCTGGGGAAATGGAGTAGTGAGGGCTGGCAGGCAAAGAAATGAGGGCGGGGGGCTTATATCGATCACTCATCTCCTTATCTTACCCTCGATTTTTTATTTTTTTAAATTAATACACACTCACATCACTGCATGGCTAGTGGTCAAATCCATAGTGTGGCATTTGGTACCCGACCTTGGAATCTAATCTAAGACTGACATTATAAATTCTGCCATCTGATGGGTACGCTGCGGGTTCAGTGGCGCTTCTGTCGAAAACACCAACACAAAAGGTCATCAAGGATGCCTGAGTTGAATAAAAGAGGGAAACTTCCCAGAATGAGGTCCTGCGTCTGTGTCTTCCAGGCATCGTCCACGAAAATGTGAAAATGGGCTCAGACGGGGAAAGTGACCATGCGTCTGGGACGTCCTCTGATGAAGTCCAGAGTCCAGTCAGGGTCCGCATGAGGAACAACCACCATCGCCGCATCTCTAATGAGGTATGAAGAAGCAGGGACAGACCTCACAGCTTGCATGAGAACATTCAGACCTTCGTTTGCCAGCAGCGATGATACAGAGAAATCTCTTAAAACCTAACCATGGAATTAACCAACTCACACGTACTGGCAGGTTTTTGTTTTATTAGTGATGAATTTCTGGACTGTGTTATGGCTGCTAATGACAAAAATTCTGAAGCAGAAATGCCACTGCCACTATTTCTATTGTTTTATATACACAAAAAGATGCAAATGACAAATCTCATGATAAAACAATCAAATATGTCCCATATACAGTGGGAATGCCTTTGCACAGGTAAAGTTGCACATCTCCATCATATCACTCTGTGTGTGTGTGTGTGTGTGTCTGCCCATCAGTTTGAGAGAGTTTCAGAGTGATGAGTGCAGCGCTATTACAGGAAATGCCTCTGGACACAGGCTGTAAACAGTGAGTGCAAGGGGTTCATTTTTACCACAGCGAGAGAGAAAGGAAGAGGGGAAAAGCTGGTTTGAGATGGCAATTATGGAAGAAGGAATAATTACTGGTGGGACAAAGGAAGAGGAAGAGAGAAGAGGGTGGCAGAGGGAGAGAGGAGGAAGACAACACGATGTTGAGAGGGAGGCAAAAAACAAGTAAAACAGTGTTTCCTCACAGCAGCCATCCCTCCGTTCACCCCTTCCCCCCATCTGCCTTACCCCCCCAGGAATCTGTCCATTCCTCTCTCTACTGATCCAGCCTCTCCCCCCCATCTTGTTCCTGCTCCTCCTCCTCTGCCTGTTTTTTTTTCCTTCCTGTGAGCATGTGGATGGAACTCTACCTCTGTGCATCTCTCTCTCTCTCTCTCTCTCTCTCTTTCCCTCTCTCTGTCAGAGTGTGTGTGCAGTCATGTGGCAGGTCAGAGACATGTATCGGGGAACAGGCATGTGTGATTGCTTAGAAAGGCACGTTTAAGGAGGACAATGAGGGAGTTACTAGAGCTATTCTGCTTTGTGAGTATGAAGACGTGACATGTGCTTCTTTGTGTGTGTGTGTGTGTGTGTGTGTGTGTGTGTGTGTGTGTGTGTGGCGGTGGTTTTCCACTGAATGAATGTAGATGCTTTCCACTGTTGCTGCTGTGATCAGGAGTTGTTTTTTTTTAGTTCTGACATGTAGGAAATTCCTCTGTCAGGAGAAATGTGCACTTGTAGGATGTGTTTTTCCTAAAAGACGATATAGCCTATGTGTGTGCTGTAGTGCTGTCCATGAAGGTTCCCTGCAGCATCTGTAGGTCAGGTTACAGCGTGCATCTTTGGCTTATTTTTAATAGGTCGTGTGTATGCGGTGTGCAGGGCGAGCTCTACGTGTCGTGTATAACTATCCTTAGGTTGAGAGCTTGTGTGTAATCCTGCTGAATGGTGGTAAGTGTGCCACCAGGCTTCGGTTAAACCATCGCAGGCGTGAAATCCCTCTTCCTTTCATCTTCCCGTGCACGCGCACACACGCACCTCTTCTGCTGTGCTAATAATGGCCACATGTAAACACACAAATCATTTCACACATTTAGACAGAAGACTTATTCTGTTTGGGGCTGCTGGGACCGGACCAGACAGCCACTGCTGCCATGGAAACAATGTGTGATTGGCACCTTACACGAAGAAGAGATGTATCATGGGAAAGGCAACTGCACAGATATTTTGTTAAAGCGACGGCTGTGAAAGGGACTCGTGCATGTGTGACATGGCAAGACCAGAGAGACAAAATCCTCCAGATTCTTCTAGCAGTCGAGCAAACCTGTCAAAAAGATGTCAGATGAAGGCAGAGGGATGGAAGATGAAGACACCAGGCATGTTCACAGTATAGAAAACCAGAAAACCCACTCAAACCAGAGCTTTTCCTTTAGGATGCCATGTCATTCCCATCATTCATTCGTCCACAGTCACCTGAATTTGAAAGTCTGGAGAAAAGAAAGACTTTTAGAGTTTTAGAGAAGAATTCATGAGAATTCATGTTCTGTTAAGTGAGGATAGTTGACAGATTCACGCATGCACACAGCGTGTCCAATTTTAATACCTTGCTAGATTGGAGGACTTTGAGGGGTTCTGGGTTTTTTCATGTGTAATTTGAAACTTTTACTCGTGTCTGTGTGGCTTTTCTCCGAGTGCTCCTGTTTCCGAAAGCATGCACATTAGCCTGATTAGAGGCTTTCCCCCACCTCCCGTCCAAGTGTGAGTGAACCACGTTTGTCGTGCCACCGGTGGCCTGTTCAGGCTGTATTCCTGTTCACTGGGCTCCAGAACCAACACAACTTTATGTAAAAAGACCTGGCGATTGATGATTATTAATGGATGATTCAGTGAGCAGCGCGTTAGTGAGCGTTAAGTGGTGATCACACAAACGCACAACAGCTAATTTCTTCTCAGTGATGACTCTTCTCCTCTTTCTCTCTCTGTGTTGCAGGACATAAACAAACGCTTGTCTCTCCCAGCTGATATCAGGCTACCGGAGGGCTACTTGGAGAAGTTTGCCATGAACAGTCCGCCCTTTGACAAGCCCATGAGCCGCAGGCTACGGCGAGCTTCACTGGTCAGTAATTATTGTGTCTGTGCATATTTGTGCCGGTTCACATTTGTGCGAAGCAGCTGGCACTCATTTATTTTGTCAGCTACTTATGGCTGCGTTCTGTGCAGACTTTGGTGAGTACAGCTGGGATTGTGCTGCTTTGTTTGGGAAGAAAAGTAATCTGAACTTTCAAACTCCTTTGTGTGCTGTTAGAACATTACATCATCTCTCTCTATCTCTCTCTCTCTCTCTCTCTCACACACACACACACACTCACATACACACATATGCAGACAAGAGTCTTTTTAAACACACATGGGCATACGTTGTACAGCCAACAATGGCTCAGTAGGGGGATATATGATCAATTAATGCTGAATTATGCATCCAGGCCAAGATTTTTATGGTGGGGTTTGAATGTGGTGGAGGGGTTGATGGATAGAAAAAAGGATGATGGTTGGAAGTAGCCACATATTCATGAATATGCAGCATGTCCCTTTATACTTGCTAGTAATGCAGCGTCAGCTGTTTTTGTATTGTGGTCACGCTTTATTAACACCACTCCTTTGCTTATTTGTTGTCCAAGTTTCTCTTTATACAGTAAAGTTTGTTTGTTTTGAACAACACTTACAGGAAAATATACTTTGGTAAATACTGTGGAAGTTGCCCTCCATCAAGAGTGTTTCTGAAATGATCGAACAGGGTCAGCGCCCCGCATCAGCTCCCTGCTTGAAGTGATTTAATGATGCAGCTATTGTGCAGCAGCCTTGCACAGATCAAAGGAAAACAATCACGCAGAGCTTTGCAGAGGAGGCGGGAGGTCCACAAGACGTGTAGATGAGACGAAAGGGGATCGTCTGTCTGCACAAACTAAAGGAGCGGCCGACGTTTCCTGACAGACTTGATTCAGTCCGCCCGTGTGCCGTTGCAGCGTGTCGTTAGTGGTTGTTGTATGCACGCCGCGCAATAGACGGATCAATAATTCAGCAGCAGCATTGGGCTGTTCTGGCCCAAGCTCCTCCCCTGGCGCGGATAACACCAGGACACCTTGAACCGAGCCAAAGAAGAGTGGATGCAGGGGAAGATGACAGGAGAATTTTAAAGGCGCCAAGTGCAGGAAAAGAGCGCTTTCAGGGATGAAACTCAAAGCCCAGATTGAGTTGCTAGAAAGGAAAGGATTTATTATATCTCCTGTGCCCTTGCTGAGGCTGCAGAGTGTTGTTAGAAGAACCTAATTGACACTGAATAGGGCCGTTCCCTTTTTCTAAATGACTAGTCTTATCTTTCATTTTTTAACATACTGTATGTTTCATTCCAGCTCAGCATCTAAAAATGTCGATGGATGTTGCGTGACCATTTCCAAAAACCAGAGTGTATGCCTCATATACTACTGCGAGACTGTTATGTCTTCTGTTACGGTAACTAAGAAGGCCGTTTCGGGTGTCCTGTAACAGATGCTCAGTGAAGTATCTTGATCTTTGAATCGCTTCCCAGTGTAATGTAAGCGAAGCTCACGTGGATCGCTTTCCTCTCCTGGCTGAGATGCAGACATTTATTCACATGAATCCAGAAGCCGTCGCCCTTCTGTGGCGATAACATTAGAGATGCTGTTTTTTAGCGTTATCGCTGCATCATCACTGGGTGGGCTCGTTACTCTGGTGACCAGTAGCGTTGGTTTCCTCTGCATTGGGTCAAACTTTGTTGCTCTCAGCTGGTCTACAAGAGAAGGTGGTACAGGGCAGGGATGTTTATCACTTGATTGATTGAAGCCATGAGCACTGGATACATCATCTTAATGGAAGGGCTCCTCTTTCCTCCCACCTCCTCCCACCCGCTCTGTCTTTTCTTAGCAGAGAGATGTCAGTTCCACTCCGCCCATCCTCTCCTCATCAGGCCTTCTCACAGCCTGCACAAGGAGAAGGGAGAAATGTAATCTCATCACAATAAACATCGGAAATCAGGGGTAAAAAGAAAATAGACCTCACACTTATTTCCTCTGCTGTTGGCTACAAAGTACCTGCTCGCATGAGCCACATTGGTGTGGGTTTATGTTGCTTTAATTTTTGTTGCTAAAATGTGGTCTGACCTAGTTCTGCTGAGTAAGCGCACTGAAGCGTTGAGGGGAATGACATGAACCCATTGCCACTGAAAAAGCACACACACACACACACACACAAAGCCAAGGTGGATGACAGGAGAGGCTCCATGGGGATGGGGCTTCACTTGTTTTGGGGCATAAAACAATGCGAGACATTGCAGATTTATTCCCTGCAGTGGACACATTTCTCTTCTAAATTTGTTATCCTGCTTCGTTCGGATTGACTCTCATGCCAAAAGTGGCGCGCAGCTTAGCGACGGCTCCTGACAGCCGCTGTCACAAACACTAAGATGGGAACTGTGCGTTTGTGTGTGCGGAGGAAGTGCTTACACAGGAATATGGGCTGTGTATCTCATTAGAGATATTCTCTCCTCGACACATGCATTCATAAACTCATGGTCAACCTGTGTAATTTATACGTTTCACCACTCAACAATGTTTTTCCCACTAGAATTTAAATATTATTGCTTTATTTTTAAAAATGCAGTGTTCAATGCAGAATCCACAATATTCTGTTTAAAGGTCAAGTTGTGCTTTTGTCTCGCATTTAATTCTCTGTTCAAGCTCATTCTGATGTTGGCTTTTAGGCGTCCCTTTAAACAGATCACATGCTTCATCAGCTAACTTGGTCACAGGAGACCCCCCCCTCCCCCCTCGCAGGAACACATTCGTGCCGCTGTCCTGGCAGTCATGACACTATCAGATGAAGAGATGGCTTGTTTCAGAGAGAACCCAGATAAAACTGGTAAAACCACCCTCAGAGATAAATGGACAAATAAGAGCAGGGAGGTGACTGGGCGAAGGATAAACACTGACAGGCCTGTGCGGATCACAGCTTGTCATAGCCAGAGCCATCTATAATTCATGACTTTTCAGACCCAGGGGCCACATGCATTATGCAGATAAGCCCTTATTAACTGAATTCAGGATTAATTCACATTCCACATACAGTTGATTGAAAACACATCTGCTGGATGTCTGTAGAGTGTTCAGCTGTAAATATGGAATCCATATGAAATTATACATAAAGGACAAGGGCATCACACCGGCGCTGTGGAAGCACAAAGATCCACCCCATGTGACTGTTTTGTTCTATACTTTATTTTTTCTATCTGCTGCATGTTATTTAGGTGGTTTCTATTTTAAATGATCTAAAAAGATCTAAACGTATGACCATTCAAATCATTACCGGCTGCTCTGGACTGTGTATTAATTAAATACTAATTTTAAATACTAATTAAATACTTATTTTATTGGCGCTAAGCTGGGAAAGAATTCAAGAAATCCCACCACAGTGGAGATGGAAAAATCCCCTTTATTTACTGCCTCTTATCTGATATCATATCACCCTACAAAGAAGTGGTCTTTCATCACTTCCTTTGAAAAGCACAGCCGTTTTAGACACATTCATGGCTGGCCCTGTTTGCGTAGACGCGATGAGAATCGTTTCCGACAGATGCCGTGCGCAGATTGCTGTTAGCCACGATGGTGTTGAGCTTCTTCCACATGTGGCAGTGGGGGTTTCCTCCCTCTGTGGGAGAGTTCTCCTCACGGAGGACGGGGCCCACTGACTCAAAACCCTGCAGTTGTGGGCCAAGTGTCAACAGGAATATGGCTAAAAACTGGACCAACAGCTGCCGCCTGGAGGACTTGCTTCAGCAGATGAACACGGAGGTCCTGGGATGGCCTTTAGTCAGACAGTGGCTGACATAAATGCACAGGGTGGTGGTGCTAATGGCCATTGACAGCGGCATCCAATACTTCCCCTCACGTCCTCTCTCTGTCTCCTCCAGTCTGAAATTGGCTTCGGGAAACTTGAAACCTACATCAAATTGGACAAACTCGGAGAGGTGAGACCATATTTGCTGAGTTATTCACTCCTCCCTTTATAAACCAATTGATTCATTAATGTGATGCCTCTGCAGGGGACTTACGCCACCGTTTTTAAAGGCCGAAGCAAATTAACCGACAACTTGGTCGCTCTGAAAGAGATCCGGCTGGAGCACGAGGAGGGCGCGCCCTGCACGGCCATCAGAGAAGGTACAGAACCGATCAGCGGGTCCTCACCTCATCCTGTTGACAGGACGTTTGTGAATCCTCGACAGTTCCCAGAGCTGTTTGATTTCCCCTCACAGCGTCGGCACCTGATTGACATCTCTAACCTCTCTCTTGTAGTGTCTCTGCTGAAGGACCTGAAGCACGCAAATATCGTCACTCTTCATGACATCATCCACACCGACAAGTGCCTGACGCTCGTGTTTGAGTACCTGGTCAGTGTCTGAACGCCACACGCATAGATACATGTAGGGTGCCTCGGGTAGGCCCAAAATTTGTCTCTTTCTTCCAGGAAAAGGATTTGAAGCAGTACATGGATGACTGTGGAAACATCATGAGTGTTCACAATGTCAAGGTAAGCCCTAGTTTTTAACTAGCTTTCAGGAAATTCAGATTTGAATCTCTAATGTAAATGTACACCACAGGCAGCCTGAACGTTACTCACCTCATGCAAATGTACAGAAATATTAACAATATCTCCTGTTCTCTGCTCAACAGATATTCCTGTTCCAGCTGTTGCGGGGTCTGGCGTACTGCCACAGAAGAAAAGTCCTGCACCGAGACCTCAAACCCCAGAACCTGCTCATCAATGAGAAAGGAGAGCTCAAACTGGCAGACTTTGGTAATTCAGCACTCAATCAAGTCGTCTGGCAGAAGCACCACACGCAGGACAAAAGATCAATTAAGTTTACATTTCAGTCCTGACTGCAAATGTAGTCTCAGTTTGACTCTGGTGTACTGTTTGCAATGCTTTTTACAGATGATGTATTCTGAATTTAAATCGGAGGGAAGTTCAAATGTGGAACCACATGAAACAGCAAAGTCAATGACTCTGTCTCTGTGCTTTGTTCAAATTGAGGTTTGGCGAGAGCCAAGTCTGTCCCAACAAAGACCTACTCCAACGAAGTGGTGACTTTATGGTACCGGCCCCCCGACGTGCTCCTGGGCTCCACCGAGTACTTCACATCCATCGACATGTGGTGAGTGAAGGCAAACCCACTGCAGCCGCGCGCCATTTTTCCCTTTGTGCTTTCTTACACGTAGCGCCCTGTTTGTGTTCAGGGGTGTGGGCTGCATCTTTTATGAAATGATCACCGGGAGGCCTCTTTTCCCTGGGTCCACTGTGGAGGACGAGCTTCACCTCATATTCCGCATCCTGGGTGAGGCGGCGCAGTAGATTAATGCCTCGTTTGCAGCTCTGCTACTTTGCAGTGTATTATAATTTTGCATGAGCACACCGGGGTCGTGTTCCTGAACGTGCTCCGTCTGCGGACGTCATTTCACTTGCAAATGTGCGATCGGCAGGTACTCCCACGGAAGAGTCGTGGCCCGGCATCACCACCAGTGAGGAGTTTAAAACCTACAATTTCCCTCAATACCAAGCTGAGCCTCTTGTCAGCCACGCACCCAGGCACGTCTTTGCATTTCCTCTTCCTCACCCCAACACGTATTTTAAAAATGCTTCTTAGAATCCTGTATTAACAAGCACAATCTGACAGTCTTATTTTTCCATCTTGCTCCCTTTTCCCTCCCTTCTCTTGGTTTGGACACAGGATAGACAACGATGGTCTGGACTTGCTTTCAATGCTCCTTCAGGTAACCTATGAGATTTTTTTTTTTTTATGTAGTATTGTTTTTTGTAAGTATTTTGATACTGGCACATGATGTCACTGCTGCTGACCTTTGTTCCAGTTTTAGATTTAAATCCAAAGTGTGACTTGGCTTTAGAGGCACTAAGTCACACTGCAGCAGCACCACTAATGCCCCTTAGAAAAATATGGTGCCATTTACTAATTAGCTGATTTTATAGCCACCTCAGAGGATCCAAAAAATCAAGCAGTATACACACGCACAGCTCAGCCGTCTTAATCTCTCTGTACATCTGCGTGTCTGCAGTTTGAAGCCAAGAAGCGGGTGTCAGCCGAGGACGCCCTCAGACACTCGTACTTTCGGAGCTTCGGGGATCAGGTCCAAACACTGGCAGACAGTGAGTACAAACGCTGCAGCAGGTCGACCTTTCAGTCTGCAAATGTTGTCTCATCGGCCCTCTGTCGTCTTCAGCTGCATCCATCTTCTCCGTAAAAGGCATCCAGCTCCAGAAAGATCCGGGGAAGAAGTCCTCCATGTTCCCAGAGTCGGGTAAGTTCTCCAAAGAAGGAAAAGGAGTGAGGGGGAAACAATCGCTTCTCAGGGGAAATAGAGAGCTGCTCTTCTCTCTGTCTGTTTACTGCGTGTTGCTGTGTGGTCACATAATCCAGCTGTTTCAAAATACGGGCTCTTTAAAACATCAGGTGAATACAGTTTAATAAATAAGCACAACTGTGTTCTGTTAAACTCCAAACTTCACGTTAGCCTCACATTGTTTGTGATTTCCCATCTCGGGGCCGCGTCTGCACCTTTTTCCACTTCTCACGATTACCTGTCTCTTCTCTCCTTCCCTCTCTCTTTTGCTGCAAATATTCCTCTTTTCTTTACTCCTTCCTGTTTCCCATGTGTGCCCCACTGCCACCTGCCCCCTCCCCCTCATAACCCTAAAAGCTGTGGCCCATAACTTGGGCTCGGCACCCTCGCAGTACTTCCAGGGAGATGGAGCCAAGCCCAGGGCTCAGAGTCACAATCTCTCCTACAATTCCACTGGTTGAGTGGCCTCTGCTGTTCTGGTAAATACGCTCTTTCATTCTGTCTGCCTTCTAATCAACCACCTTCACACGACCTCTTTTCTTCTCCTCATTTGTACATTTATGTCCTGGTTTCATATCTCTCCTAAATACTCGTTGTTTTCTTTTTATACTCCCTATGCTTTCATTCTAAAGATTTTCTTCTCCTCCTTATTTCTTCTTCATCTTCGGGCTGGTTCTGCCTTTATATTCCATGTGTCATCTCACCTTTCACTCACCTATTCCCCGTTTTTTTCATAGTGAGCCACTTCCAGTGTTTATTTCAGGGGTGAAATAGGCAACACCTAATTCATATATAGTTGTATTTTTTGCTGCATTTGACTGAGGATTTAGTTTATTGGGTTTTACTGGTCAGGTTTTATAAATGTCTGTTGCTTTTGTATGCAGTGGTTGTTTTACTGCAGTGTGGAATATAGTAATTAGTTTAAAGTCAACACTGTTAATGAAACAGCATAGATAATAACAGCACTAGCCAAATGTGTTTGTTCAGGTGCCTTTGTGTCTGTTTTTATGTTGTTTTTTTAAATTCTGTGTACACATTTAACCAATGAACATTGTTGATTTACCTTTCTCATTTAAGCTATTGAATTATATAGCTCAACAATTAAAAAAAAAGAAGCTCAGGGCCAAGTAAATAAGACACACTGAATGAAACAGTCTTTATTTATTTATTATTCTAAGTTCATTTTGATGATGGCAGATAAACAGCCTTTACTAAGCAGACCAATATTTTCTGGTTGTTTAAACATACATCAGCGTTCTCATGCCCAGTTTCGCCCTAGCATGACTGCAGATGTTTTAATTATGAATACATAAACTCAAACTACTTTTAATCTAATTATGCTATTCGTAGTGTAAGTCACCGGGGAAAATATTAAACAATATAAACATGTCAAGAATATATTGTTTTGAGAACATTGAGAACATTACGAATTAGCATATGTTTTCTAACCTTAAGGCCCATTGCACAGTATGACCCTTTCAATATGATTAAAATTATAATTTTGCAGAAGCTTTATGAGTTGATTTGAAGTGTTGAAGTGTGAAGCTGTTTTGTGATCAAACCATCCATACGTCCAAAATATATTTAAAGAAATACAACTACACACTCCCCTCTAGTGGTCGAAGCACAAAACTACAAATCAAGTAAAAATATTTGGAACTTGCAAAACGAATTGATTTTTTTTGCAATAACACAAATTGAGAATTCAAAACTACTCTCTCTCTCTCTCTCTCTAGCCCAGGGGAAGAACAGGAGGCAGAGCGTATTGTTTTAGAGCTGGCGGGGGCGCCGATGTAAAGACGGGGAGACGTGGATCTGTCCTGCCAGACATGCATTTAATGACTCTGCCACAGACACTGAAAGAAAACAAGTCCTACCACACACACCCACCAACACAAACACACACACACACACACACGCAGGCTGAAGAATTCATGAATACCATAGTCAAAGACTCAGCTCACCTCTTTAAATGGACAGAAATTCAAATGAGACAAATCCTACAAGCTCCCTGCTGCTGCTGCTAGTGTCCAGAAAAGGGGAGCATTCAGCAGGTGTACAGTCTTCAAAGTACTACAAGGACAGTGAAGGAGGAATGGAGGGAGGGAGGACACGAGCCAAGAAGATAATGGAGACTGAGCTGTTCAATCTATTTTGTTCATAACGTGCATCATTCTAAATATTTGCACTTAAATCGTTGACCCTTCGCCTACCCTTGAAGCCTAATCCCACAATTGTTAAAATGACACACAAACATAAAATATTCCTATATCTCTCAGACACACATATACACACAGATGGATCACTTGAAATTTAAGAGTGTGTAGATCAATGGAGTTTACAGAGATAAAGACTTAGCACCTTATTCATCCAGCTGAGGTCAGGGTGGCTGTCATTACCTCACCAGTCACTCAAGCAGAGTAGGATGTAAAGAACCTTCTAGTTAGCATAATCATGAAAGAAGCAATTTAAACATACCAAAAAGACAGAGGAGAGCTCAGTATTTAGTCTCACCGCAGCATAATTGGACTCTTCACGGCTTGTAATAAAGTAAAGAAAATTTCCAGGTTGATAATTCCATCCTTCTCTTGCTGTAAACAGCAGCGGAATGCCCGATGGTACGGTTCCACATGAGAAGGACGACTTGTAAGGAGGTGCAGTGTACAAATCCTCTCCTGCTTAGTCTTAGACACCCCCTCCTCTTGCCTTGACTCAGAAGTTGTCTTGATTTGTCGTGCGGTGTGTGCAGGTGTTGATGTTGAAATATTCTGTTGCACCTGATCGTTACCTCTTTTTAGCTCACGTGTATAACGTTTGACAAACCCTGGCCCGCCCAACTCTCCGTGCATTTAGTTTACATTATTTCCCCCTAGTTTGTATATATGATCTTACCTGTCAGAAGCAATGATGATTTCAGGATGTTGATCTCAGTCTTTAATGGGTTCCCCGCCGGGACAGTTGGGTGACTGGCTGGAGGGGAGCGTCTTGCACATTCCTTAAGCTCAGGACTAGTGTCTAATGTCATTTTGTGAACTCTGTGAGGTGCAGCGGGTGTGGTGTTTCCCCAGTAGGGCATTGGACGTGAGCTGAAACCCTTGATTCAACCTGTTGTAACCTCTCAGTCCTCCTCCCGATCACCCTTCCTGCATCTTTACTCGTCATCTGCTCCAGCACGACCTAAGTCACGGCCCTGGCAGTTTTCTTTCCCCAAACACCTCATGAGCTCGTAGCGGCGCCACGCTCGACACCTTCGAGAAGATGAAGAAGCAGGTGGGATCGCTGCAAGGATCTGCCACAAGTGGGACCAGAGCGCTCTCACCCGAGCACAGGTCCAACTTGGATGTAACAGGACACAAACGTTATGAAGGACTGGACGCAGTCAGACGCTGTTGCCGCTCCCTGCTGTTGTTCTTACTGTGAGAAACAACGGGACCATCCCTCCCATCAGTGGACACACCAACATATACTGCTTGTATATGAGATGGCCACTTCTGCATCTTCCCTCATCCTTTCCTGAAAATCAGAGATCTCCCACCTGAGCCCACCCTGGACAGACTCGTTTCCAGAGCGTGGCAGTATGTAGCATGTACATAGACGAGTTCCTCACGTTGTATATAAGAACTGTACAGGTTTGATACAGTTATTCACACTCTGGCTTTTATTATTTTTTTGGTTTTCTTTAATCAGCATCACAGCAATATTTCTAGAATCATTGGAGAATTTAAAAGTACGTTTCTATGGGTGGGCTTTTGTTCTTTGTTTTGCTTTGCGAGCGGGCAGTGCGACTGAACGATCAAAATTGTGAGACTTGACTGAAACTGACGACAGGTTTGTGCTTCCTGTTACATGTGCTGGATCCAAACGGCTGGAGGGACGTGTCCTGTTGCAAGGGGAGTAAATCACACACTGATTATTTAGATTTTTATGAATGAAAGCCATAAAGGTCACATGTAGGTGTGTGCGAGAGGTCTGCCGCGTTCGAGTGCAGAGCCTCAGAAGCAAAGCGGACATGTTAAACATCAAAACAATAAAAAAAGAATAAAATACAAACACAATGGCCTTTTTCTTTCAACTCTGTCTAAACCTATAGTTTTCTTTACTTCATACTTTCCATGTATATTGTAAATAACTACTATTAATTCATAAGTTTGATTAGAATTAAGTGGTTCTATCTGTTTCATTATAATTTACACAACATCATATTCAAGCTACTTAGTTAATGGAAACACTGATTAAAAGGCTCTAAAAGAAAGGAGATTATTTAGCTCCCAGTGTATACAGGCTTTACAATCTAATTACCGTACCTGTTGTGGTTCCATACCATAATGACAGGGCTTTTCCTGTCGATAGCGATGACCAGAGAAAGTTTACAGCACACATGGTTCATTAAAATTTTATAAACACATTAAATTTCGGAAAACCTCGCTATATTGATGTGTCATCACATATTTCCTTCCTGTCCCGATGGTTAATCTGATCCTGATTAATTTAAAGATCCTTTAGGGGAGATCTTCTGGCTCTTGCTTGTAGAAGCGACTGTGGTCTCCCCCTCTGATGTCTGCAGGTCAGTGATCCAGGCCCTCCGCCCACAGAGGACGGTGTTGATGGCACATCCTCGGAACTGCCAACAAACAAATCAGAACTCCTCAGATCTTTCTTTCCTTCAACTTTGTGGGTTAATAAAAGTGGAAATTACCTGTCGGTTCATGAAAATGTAAATGATGGGGTTGTAGACGGTGCTGCTTTTAGCCAAGTACACGGGGATGGTGGCGATGATGGGGTTGATGTATAAAGTAGAATCCATGACAACAGCGAGGGCCATGGCGGCGTATGGTAACCAGGTCAGGAGGAAGGCCAGCACCATGACCACCACCATACGAGCCACCTGCACCTCCACACGATTTGTGCTGCCACCCTCAGCCACCTGCAGCCTGGTCACCTGGGACACAAAATACAGGCCTACAGATAGAGGGAGGCATGTATGAGCAGGGGGCAGCTTTTCGCGACTGTGCCCACCTGGCGGAGGGTCCAGAGAAGCCGAGAGTACGACACGGTGATGATGGTGAAAGGCACAGCAAAGCAGAACAGCAGGTATATAACAATGTAGGACATGATCCCAACGTCACGGCTGTACCAATTCGGAGCACAAGAAGTTCTGACCCCCTCAAGGTCAAAACTTCCCCATCCAAATAAAGGGGGAGTGTTCCACACAAAGGACCAGACCCAGGAGAACACCACCCCGGCAACGGCATGTCTGAGGATGGCAGAAAACCATCATAGATAAAGGTTCTAATATATACCATGAATAATAATAATACTGAAAGTGTACCTGGTCTGGAAGAGGACCGCACCCATGGGATTGCTCACAACGACGTACCGTTCCACAGAAATGACTCCTATCGTACACAGACTTGCTATTCCTTCAAGAACACAGGATCATTTTATTCGGCTCAGCCAAAAGAATGAGAAGCTGAGTTTACCATTAATATGTTGACAGCTATAACATCCTCTCACCTTTTTAAACCTTTACATAAATTATACATTTACACCAAATAAATACATTATTAGATGTGAAATGTAATTAATTGTCTCTTGTTGGACCAGGTACGCAATTTTGCTTGTTTTATTTTGATTTTATCTAAATAGGATTGGAATTTTTTACTAATGTTTATCCACTGCTAGAGACATTAATCAACATTAATCAACTTTCAAACTGAATTTTCTTTTTCGTGGTCAGTGTAGAGACTTACCGAAGAATGCAACAGCAAAGCCCTCCAAGACGCAGCCCACGCGTCCCAGGCTGAAGTATCCCATCGCACTGGTGATGGTGGTGGGAATGCCTCCGAACAATGCACACCCCAGGTCACATATGGCCAAGTTGACCAGGGCGTAGCTGAGTGGCTGTCTCAGCTGCCTGTGCTTCATGGTTACCACGATCACCAGGACATTGAGGATGATGCCTCCTGCAGACAGCACGCCCATGATGAAGGCCAAAACTGTGTAGCCGGTCCGAGACAGAGTCCCTGAACTGACTGAGCTGAGAGATGAAGAGTTTCCCTCTTGGATGCCCTGCTCCATTTCACGTTGTTTAGGCTACAAAACGACTGGTTCATTTACAACTGCATTCAATAAGTAGCCTAATGCTATTAAGAAAAAGAAAGGAAAAAAATTAACAAGGAATGAAATTAATTTAATGAAGAAAGAATGATATTCTTCTCTTTAGACTCTGCATGCTTGCTGCTCTAATGAAGTGAGACCCCCTCAATAAGCCCATGAAGATAAGTGTAGCTCTAGATTATGACATTTAATGTCATAGGGAAATCTGCTCGGATCCGGATTGGGAAGACAATAATTCTCTCTAATATCCTGTAAGACACCACTTTCCATAATTGCTATTGCTTTACAACTGCCTCTTGAGTAATGAAACATTCAGGAATTTATAAACTACTTAAGAGAGATTCATTTTGGGGTATTATAATTTATAAACTGTGCCATAAAAATAGTTGCTGCCTTGCAGAACGGAGTATAGTTGTATATCAACAGAAGTTAAGATATATGGTGAGAAACATCTTAGAGGTTAACCCGGGACTCTTACCTTTGGAAGGGGTTACACATATTGTGGTATGTTTTAGCACCAGTCACATGCATGGGCAACAAAAATATTAATACAAAAAGAAAGCTTGCAACTTAGCCTAAAGATAAAAAGAGGGACTTTATGTTAAACTTCTTTTGTTGATTTATTTTACTTTTAACTGCGCATGTCTTTTGTTGGCATTTTAATCAGTATGTAATTCCCAATTCTGACCTAAAGGTGGCAGTAACGTGCATATAAGTGTTGTAATTCAAAGAAGAAGAAAATGACATCGCATAGTCTCGACACAAGGGGCGCAAGAAAAGCGCCCACAGCTCTTTAAAGCAGCCGTCTTCTTCTCGTCATTGGCGGTGGTAAACATTCAACATGGCCGCCCCCATGAAGCGAGCTGCACACGACATAGAAGTACGAAAGAGAACCGATGATGTACTGTTGTCGGACGGGATATACTTCAGCTCTCTGCTGCTGTCTCAGGCGGTTCTGGATGGATTGTCCTCCTCGGGCTTCCAGAAACCCTCGCCGATCCAGCTGAAGGCGATTCCACTGGGCCGCTGCGGACTCGGTGAGCACCTAAATGCACATAAAATTATCCATATTGTAAGCGTAATTAAATATTTCAATTTAGGTACGAAGATATTTTTTCACCGAAAACAGTTGTGAATAGGTTTTGTGAAAGGAGATTTAGAGTATCATTGACTGTAGGCCGTGATTCCACTGAACACTTTCATAACGTCCTTCACAAGAATTTTATAACGTCTCCGGAGACTAAGAAAGCTGCACATAACTAATGCCGTGTCACTCGGCTACATTTAGTTTTAACCGTTCACAATTGGGTTCCTGATCATCAGATTTTCCGATTTTCTCTTTCAGATTTGATCGTGCAGGCCAAATCTGGCACAGGGAAGACATGCGTGTTCTGCACCATTGCCTTAGATTTTCTGGTTTTGGAGAATCCTACAACACAAGTGAGTAGATTTACACAAAAAGATTAAAGTAAAACAGGACATACTAAAAATGTATCACACTACTTAATTTTTTACCACCAACAGATGGTCTTTAATCAGATGGAGTTAATCAGCTTGGTCTCCAAAGAGTAAATGAAAGTGCTCAGTTACTGCTGAATTGGCTGTGTTTTAGTGCACGAAATCTTCTTAGCTGAGGATGGGGTCTTACCTCTAGGGGGTGGAAGTACACAGCACCTGCTAAAGCTTAGGCAATCTGAGCCATCTGGATATGAACACCTGTTTTTGTTCCCCAGAACATTAAAATCTTTCTTTGCCCTGATCTCTCAGGTTCTTGTCTTGGCTCCAACACGTGAGATCGCAGTGCAGATCCACTCTGTATTCATGGCAATTGGCTGTGCCATGGAGGGCCTGGAATGCCATGTTTTCATTGGTGGTAGAGCTGTGAGTCAGGATAAACACCATCTAAAGAAGTGCCACATAGCAGTGGGCTCACCTGGTAAATGCTGGTTGAACATGAACGACTGATTTAAGCATCGGGGTACAATTTTGTGAGTGTAACCCTGCTTATGTATCTACACAGGTCGTATTAAGCAGCTGATTGAGCTGGGCATGTTATCAACCTCCAGCATCAGACTCTTTGTCCTGGATGAGGCAGACAAGCTGCTGGAAGAGGGCAGCTTCCAGGAGCAGATAAAGTAAGATTGACCACAACATATGTCATCAATCACATCTGAGTAGTTTGAGATGATCTTCTGTGTTGTCTCTGTAGCTGGATATTTTCCTCTCTTCCTGAGAACAAACAGATGCTCGCCCTGTCTGCCACCTACCCAGAATCACTTGCTCAACACCTCACCCGCTACATGAGAGAGCCTACTTTTGTCAGACTTAACCCCACTGACATGGGTCTTAAAGGTGAGTTTATTATTTCAGGCAAATAACATGCAAACTTTTTAAAACATGCTGTTCTTGTTATGAAAATTTGCCCTGTCAAAAAGATGAGCATGAGTTTTGTCCTTGTATTAATCTTTTCCTCTTCATATCGAATTTTGTCGCCCCCACCAGGTTTGAAGCAATATTACAAGCTAGTGCAGTCCCATTCTTTACCTCACAAAGTTTTTGAGGAGAAGGTGCAACACTTGCTGGAGCTTTTCAGTAAAATCCCCTTCAACCAGGCCCTGGTGTTCTCTAACTTGCATACAAGGTAATTCCCCTTTTAAGGAAAGGTTTTTGTCTTTTTTTCCCCCATTTGTTGCAAACTTCCTCAGTAATTTGAGTACTTGTCTCAATAAAAACAGGATTTTCATTAAGCTTTCCTTCTTTTTGAACTTTTTTCTTTGTTGTTGATTTAAATAACTATTGCTCTATTGAAACCTTTCATATCATATTAATGCTTTCTATTGCTCCCACAGGGCTCAGCACCTAGCAGACATCTTATCCTCCAAAGGCTTACCTGCTGTCTGCATCTCAGGTGAGATTCAGGAAAAATTGATGAAGAAACTGTCAAAACACAATTTTCTTCATTTTTAAAGAATTTCAAAAGGCTGATAGTTTTCTGGCTTCATTAATGGTTATTGTTGGCGTAACAATATTTTAATTAATTAGCGAGTTATGCCAGTGTTATATTTTTTCTGTGCAGGTGGTCTGAGTCAGGACCAGAGACTGGAGGCCATGTCTAAACTGAAGCAGTACCAGTGTAGGGTGCTCATCTCCACAGACCTGGTGAGACGGTCTCCTGCATCAGTGATGTTCCTGCCTTTACTCCAGTTAGTAATAACATACTTCTGATCATGTGTGTTTTCCTACCTTCAGACCTCCAGAGGTATAGATGCAGACAAAGTCAACCTGGTGATAAATCTGGACCTGCCGCAGGACTGGGAGACGTATATGCATCGAATTGGACGAGCTGGCCGATTTGGTTAGTGTCTACATAATTTCTACTTTACTGGAATTTCTACTTTACTTTATCGGGTTATTTTGATATCTTGAGCCCTATAAGTTGCTTTTCTGTTTTGTTGAAATTTTCCTTGTTAAGCATAAGCATAATTTTAAGATTGGCCTCAACCACATGAGTGTTGGTCATCTTTACACACCCAGCAAGGTCAACAGGTTCCTCATCATTCATTTAATTATAATAATCTGTTGCCATGGAGATAATAATAATCTGTTGTCATGGAAACGGGGGCAACTCTCTTGAACGTACAATGTCGACTGAAGGCCACAGCTGCCATTCTGGGCCCCTGTTTTATGTCTATTTTTTTAAATTTTGTCTGTCCTTTTATTTACAGGCACTCAGGGGCTGGCAGTCACCTACTGTTGCCATGGCGAGGAAGAAAACAAGTTGATGAGCATTGCTCAAAAGTGCAGCCTCAACCTGTCTTTGTTGCCAGGTGAGTATTTCTTTTTCTTGTGTCTTTTTTTAAAATATTGGATTGGCAATAATAAACTCCTGTTTGTCCTTCCTTGTAGCCGTCCTGGAGTCCAGGTTGATGGATGACCCGTGTGACTGGGATGTCTGTGCTGAAGCTGCCACTCCTGTCACCTTAGCCAAGCTGTCCTCTAAGACGGAGAGGAAAAAGCATCCAAGGTTAGCTGTGGATCCGGGTGAACAGTCCAACGGTCACAGGAAGCCAGAAAAGGCACCTCCAGCGCCCACACCGGCTGCAACCTTCGAGGAAACTCTGAGAACTCTGGTATCAACAAAGGAAGATTGTGTGCAGGGTGCACAACAGGCTGGGCCAACCCGAAAGGAGCTACAAGACCGCCTGCCAAAGATCCCCCCGCTCAGCTCATTCAAAAGCTGCAGACCCAGGTTTGTGACTCTGGAGGAGGCAGAGCTGGACTTCCACGGCTTCATCACCACAGGCCCTGGGAGATCGGTAGATGTCATCAGGGAGTACGGAGGTCAAGAGGATGGTGAGCGCAGTGTACACAACGAATGCATCACGCTTGATGATGATTCAAGTGAGTGTTTGAAGCTGTGCAGGAAATGGGGGAAATCAGGTCAATCACATCCAAGGTCAATCTCCAGCTCTTCAAGTTCACCTTCTGACAGGAACGTTGAGAAAGTAGCAGCAGTGTCTGAGCCTCAAACCGAAGCACGACGGGCGGCGGCTGTGCCCGCGGCCAAGGAGGAGCCAGAGCACACCAGTTCTGAGGCTTCAGTGCCACGAAAGCATCCATCGAGTGATGCAACTTTACCAAAACCTGAAAATTACAACCCGTCTGGGGCTGTTAAACGCAGCACGCGAGGCGATCAGATGGCGTGGAAATCCTGCAGCGAGGGTGAGTCGAGGAAGGTGAGAGAAAGGTGTGGAAAACAGAGGAAAGATGTGACAGAAATGAGGAACAGAGAGCACGTGGGGAGAAATGAGGGAGAGCGCGACGAGGAAGAGGAAGAGGAGGAGGAGGAGTGGAGCGCCGAAGCCTACTGGAGGGCCACCTACAGGGCCTGGAACGACTACTACGCCTCTGTGTCTGCTTTTCAAAGTCAAGGTTACCCAAGCTGCTACGGTGCAGCCCACAGCTGGATGGCAGCTTACCGTATGAATGCCGTCTACATGGAGGAACTCCTGAAAGACTAATCGAAAATATATGTGTTGGCTCTTATGAGCATCTGCTTTGATGCTTTTTGTATGATTTGTTTGGAATGATCGGCAGTTTTTCATCATTTGTGCACATTTGCTAAAGCATTTTTTCCATTGTAGTTTTATAGGTTTCCTTTTCCGGTTTATAAATGAGCTTGAAGGTGAAAATAAGAGGTGCATTCACTGATAATTATAATTATGTCTGCAATGGTAGCAGCAAGGTCAATTTCCTTTTTGAAAACTCTTCAGCAAGGTCAGACATCTCCACATGCCCCCTGATTACAGGCTAATCAACTGCTGTGTGCCCAATCAATGCAGAGCAGCACGGAGCTTCACATAAGTCATTGAAACTGAAGTTCCACTCCAGCTCAGGTTGATTATCTCATAAGTTTAAAACAACATGCGCTGCAGGTGAAATGTTCTTTGGTTCCTTCCCGAGCATCCAGCAAGTGCTTTGAAATGCTGAAACCTGGAGGGAAATATGGATGAGTGCGCCTCCTGCAACGCGACAAACGCGCAGCGCGCCGAGACCGCCTCGGATAACCTGTTTTTCGCGTTCAACTGCGCGGTCTTGACCTTCACCTTGCTCCTGGGTCTGCCCGGGAACTTGTGGGTCTGTTGGGTGGTTTTCAGGACGAAAAGCCTGCGGACTTTCAACAACGCGCTTCTGGTCAGTTTGGCCGCCAGCGACCTCCTCAAGTGCTCCGTGGACACGCCGCTGTTCCTGCTGTCCCTGCTGCGCCGGGTGACGGTGCCCGTGTGCGCCCTGCAGCAGTTCACTTACGCGCTGTGCAGCTGCGTGCAGCTGCTGACGCTGGTCAGCATCAGCGTGGAGCGCTTCCAGGCCATCGCCTTCCCCTTCCAGACCGAGCGGAGGAAGGCGCGGGTGCGTCTCTGGATCCTCTCCATCTGGGTATGTGGTTTTATTTTGGCTGGGGTCTCTTTGGCTCTTTCCAGAGAGGCGCTATGCCGCCCCTACGTCCGGGAGCTCGGCGAGGAGCGCCTGCCATATCTGGACCTATTTGGCCCCTACGTGCTGGTGCCGGTGTGGGGACTGTCACTGATGGTCATCGTCATTCACTACGTGCGGATATTTAAGGTTGTAAGACGGCACCGCAGGAAAGTTGTCAGTCGTGGAGTCCGGCCGCGTCCGGTTGTGTCCGCGGCCATCTGGAGCATGTTGAGCGACTCCCCCGCAGCTTCGCAGACGGCCCCGCCGCGGCCGTCCGGGTCTCTGCCCTCCGGGGTCACCGGCAGCCCGCTGCCTCCGCGCCGGCCGGTGCTCTTCGTGGCCGCGGCCGGTGCTGCATCTGGGGGCTCGTCCCCAAGAGACACTCCAAGGAGACGTTCGGCCATCGTGGGAGCCGTGTGTTTTCTCACACCGGGGGCCAAAGAGCGCGGGAAGAAGCGCATGGAGGGCAAACTGGCCCAGCGCTTCGGGTACATTATCATCGCATTCACGCTGTCCTGGGTGCCCATGGTGGTGATCTTACTCATGAACGCCATATGGAAAGACACGGACCGAGTGAGTGGAGCGGCTTTTTGTTTCCACGCTGCGTTATAATATATTAACTTGTATTTAAGGGTACGTTTCCCACCCACAAGAGATTACAAACGGTGTGAAGGTCAGAATTATATATAAAGTGTGTTCTCTCAAGTTATCAATTGTAATTATTAAATCCAAGTGGAAGCGTAGCCTGTCAGAATCAGACAAACGAATTAAGATGAAGCACTTTGACTTTGTTCATTGCATTGATCGTTATAAAATGAGCATTTTTCAATTGTGGTTAAAATCTTTTCCTGATTATTTGCAGAGAATAAACGCATTCTAAAACAGGACTTTCAAATGGAAATTTCAAATATTAAAAATAAAATCGTTTAACCCTGCAGACTACGATTTTGCTGTCAGCATTTCAAAACATATCCCTTCTGTCTATATCTACTCCCCCCCGACAGTTGCTGATGCAGCTGGAAACATCGGCCACCGTGCTGACGTGCGTCCAGGCCGCGGTCGATCCACTCATCTACACTTTAGTAACCAGACAGTTTCGCTCAGAGCTCGGAAAGATCCTCTCCTCCATCCCAGGGTGTCCGCCCAAATCCTGCAGGTGTAATCCGTGAAGACCTGCGCCTCCGCTGCACATCTGCGACCAGGGAGCACATCTGGAGCCACAGGCGGCCCTGGCGTTCACGAGTCAGAGGCAAGTGAAGAAGAGAGCCAGCAGATTTAGTGGCAGATACAGATGTTTTATCAGGCGTTTTCACAGTCGGGACACAAGACAAGGTCATAAATAATATCAACACCTGACAAAATACGCACAGCAGTAGCCTCAACAACGACAGAACGGCAAAGTAAAGAGGGAGGGGAGGAAAAGGACTGGAAGAGGAACCCAAGCGCTGACCTCTGTTTCCACTGGAAATGAACATTACAATCATTTGACACTTTGACAGAAATTACCCTTATCCGGGAATTCAAATGTCATTTAAAGTAAAAGTGAACAAAGGAATCTTCAATAAGTGTAAAGTAATGTTTAATCCTGAACCGAGCAACAGTGCTCGGAACCTCACTGCCGTCAGCCTTCAGCGGGTTTGTAAGTGTTGGACTTGTTGCTGTGAATATGAAGTCAATGCCTTCAACCCCATGAAATAATACTCGGGGGGGGGAGCCCTGCTTGCCTGTGCTTGTCTTTCCTTCAGGCATGATCACAGACAGCCTGATGAGAGCTGTTGCCAGTGGAAACAGTACTATTAAGTCACTGCACGCCATTTTAAGTCTATGGGACATTTGGCTTTCTTTGACAGGAACCTCGGGCACAGAAGAGACAACTAAAGCTCAGCAGAGGCGCTTGACAGCTTAGCATCTTGTGCACTGCTAATGTGTTTTTATGTACAAATGCAAGTGTAAAAGATTCATCTTTCCGCCTTGCAGTCATATTTTTTCATTCTTATTTTAAAGGATGTGGTACAATATGCTGCTAGTTAGGCAGTTATGTCAAATACGGCCCTACCTCTAAATAAACAGAGCAGCAACACACAGGCAGATTTACAGCATCCCGCCAATCCCCGTATTGCTTTTGAAATATGCTGTAATGTGGGCTGGACGGTGAGTGATCAGCGCGCCACCGGCCCCATCTGTGTGCTCTTGAACAACGTTTGATCTCATCCCGGCGGAGCAGAGGCGTCTGAAGCCGCTTCGTCCCATTGCTGCGGGAAATCTCATAAAGACAAGCTGTTTTTGGGAGCCGCCGGTTGCTGGGCGACGTCCCTGGTGATAAAGGCAAACAGTGGGGCACGGAGAGGGTAGCGGAGCTAAAAAGGTCAGCATCCATTGTTATAAAGGTCAGCATTGAGGGTAAATAATACTAAAGTTTCTTTTGGAGTGACTTCAGAGAACAGAGTAGCACACGTATTTTTTTTTTGGTTATTTTCTTTTTTTGGTGACAGATCGAGGACGTCTCCAGTATTCTCGCTGCCACCCCCATCACAGCGGACCGCTCTACTTTAGGATCCCCCAGAAGATAAAATTAAATAAACTCATTTGAAACACCGAGGAGGACAAAAAGTACAAACACCAAGTTTCCTAATCACATAGAGTACACATACCGAACAACTGTGGAGAAGAAAGAAGGAAAAAGGCAAAACAATACCCGACGAGTCTGGGGAGGAAAGAACATTAACAGCTATAAAGACGGCTGAAAGTATACTGTTGTTCACACAGGAAGTGGGCATACAACAGGACGACAACAAGAGATAAAGAGAAAAACGCAGAGGAGAAGAGAGAGAGACAGACTGAGGGGGGGAAAGAGAGAAGGAAGACAGCATCACTGGTTCTGCCAAACAATGATGAAATATTACAAAATATTCTATTCACAATATTCACAAAGAACCCTACTCAGCACAAATTAGTGTCAGAAATTCTCAGCAAAATGCCTTGTGCTTTTAATTGCGGTGGCTTGAATTCAGACTTTGTTTCGCTGTAAGAAAATTGGATTGTTCGAGGTCTGCCGGGCAGAAACTGGCAAACCAAACAAAGGGAGGGGGGGGGGTTTGGAAAAACCAAAAAACAGATCTGCTTTTGCTCCATCAGAACAGGCACATGTTGTGTTGAAGGCCCGTGGCTGAGAATTTCAGACGGAAACGTGTGCAGTTAACCCTGCAGAGTGGCAGCTAGTCAGATAAACCATATACTAAAGCCACGGCGACTTCCAGACGGACGGAAACACGCGTTTTCAACCAGCCGAGACAATCGCATTTCGGAATTCCTTTGAAAGAAAATAAAAAAAAAAAAAACAAAACACCATCAACAAACATGACACTTGCTGGTAACACTGTCACAGACACACCACCGTTTATTACCACTTCAACGACTCTCACCTAATGTCTGGAATATTATCAGAGCTGGAAAAGAAAATGATGGCGTTCTTTATCTACTGACAGGTGCGTAGACCTACATGACACAAAGAGGCTTTAGTTATGTGTTATATTTCCCCCTTATATCTCCTTCATTGAGCCCAAATCATAAAAAGGTGCTTTGTGCACAGTGACACATGACTTACTGTCGTCTTTAACACTCGAGAGACACAGTCTCACTCAGCTCCTCATCTGAAATGACAACTGTAACATATTCCCAACTCTCTCTTGTTCTCTCTCTCTCTCTCTCTCTCTCTCACACACACACACACACACACCGGCAAACACTCACATGTGCACGTCAATTGCTAACATGAATATACTGTATCTAAATGCCATCCACAGTCTGTAAAGGGAGGCCATGTCCTTACAGAACATGACCAGCAGAGGGCAGTCTCCACCGTGGCCAGACTAGGACTCTAAACATCTTCATCATTCCTCTTTAGTCCCCCAGTCTGTCTTGATGAGTCTGTAAGTGCCTTTCCATGCGACGCTCCCGCGCTCCCCGCCTTCACAGTGCTGACACCTTCACAACATTCTGGTAGGGGGCACTCACAGGGAGGTGAGCGTCGCCCTCCGGGGTCATCACTGGCGGTGTGGGAATGCTGATGATTGCTGTGGTGATCTGGTTGCTCTGGCAGTTCAGGGGCGTTTGCTCATCCACACGCATGTTCAGACTGGAGCGGCTACAAGTAGAAAAAACCCCCTCACATCACCATTTTTGATATGGATGTAACCCCCCCCCCCCCCCCCCGCCCCTTCCCTTTGCTAATGGATGAGATGACGGAGTGAATGAAAGACAGGAGACACAAGTGGTTAGTCTGACCTGGAGCTGAGGGGCTGGATGTGAATGGTGCTGAGCTCCTGCAGCCCTTGTTGGTGCGTGTGTGTCAAAGGCTGCATGTGTGCTGGGGCACTGGCATTCGCTAAAGGGGTGTGGTGCTTCTTGCTTCGGCGGGTGCAGCACGTGCCCGTCACGCCATCTTGGCTGGAGAGGGACGGGCTCCGAGACGAGTAATTCTGCAGCCCCGGGTCCAGGTAACTCTGCTGGTAATACTGCTCATCCACAAACTCGTGGTTCTGTGAGGTGGCAGAGCCGACAGAGCAATAAAAGCAGCAACAATCAGGAGTGCAACTATCTGCTGCATGCATTAATACGCAGTGGTTCAGATTGCAGGTATGACTGTATTACTGTTGACTGTTATGTGTGTGAGTGTGTGTGTGTGCGTGTGTGTGTGTGTGTGTGCGTGTGTGTGTGCTCACAGTGGTTTTCTCCAGACAGTGCAGCAGGTGGTGATGCTGACTCTCCAACAGTGAGGCAGACTTGCTTAACCGCTGCTCCTCTTCACTAGAACTCTGTAACACACACACACGCACACACACACACACACACACACACACACACACACATACACACACACACACACACACACACACAGACACCATTAATGACATGGTGAAGCCCCCGTTAAGGGCATCCACTGAACTGGAGGTGCACGGTGCTCGGCTGCTGTCTCTGTACCTGATCTGAAAGGTTCATCTTGTATGGAAGTTGCTTCAGTCGGAGAAGGAGACAAGAGGGAAACAGACAGGTAGTTTTACTCGAATTCATGGTTCAGCACTAAGAACAGACGCTCATCGGGGCCTCAGTCATGCCAGACAACCTCTGGGAACGTAGCCCTTGACAGTAATGGGGCTTGTCTGCAAACTTCAGTGGAGCCAGTGCACAGATTTGCGCTGAATTTCCATTTCAGTTCCCATCTCCCTCGCAACTCACGACACGTACAGTATAGATGAATATATTTAAAATTTACATTGTGACATTTTGCCTCCACCGACAGGGAAGTCCTTAATGGTTTGTTTTTCCATATTCCTTATTTTGTATGCCGTGAAAAAAACGAAACCCTATATCTCAGGTTAGCAAGCTGAATTTCAAATCCTTAAATATATATGTAGGATTTGTGGCATTCCTTTTTCCTTTTTCAAAGGAATGAGGAAGAGTAGGTAGGTAGGGGTCTCCTCGGTCAGCTGCATCGCTGATTTCTGCTTACGTGCTTTAGCTTTCTTTGCCAGCAGAATCTAAAGTTAAGCTGCTAATAAAAAACAAAGCCCCCCATAAACCTACCCTTATCCTGTCGACTCCGCAGCAACACCAAAGAACAGCAAATACAGTGTTTGGATCATTTCCAGCAGCACTTTTCTCTTCGTTGAGGTGGCATTGACGCTGAGCAAAAGCGTCTCTGCTGTGAGGGGATGTTTAATGCTGATAATTCAGCCTGTGCCAGTCAAGACGGCCCAGCAGCGCTCATGCTGCCCTCCCTAACAAAGCACTTATGTGCAGTTCTAGAATTATTCACATCTCTTTTGGTACGATATAACTTAAAGCCCACACCAGCAGCATGAAGGTGGCTATAGCGTCCCGCCCGGGCGGCTGCCATACCGTGAGACTGGAAACAGCTTGATCAAACATGTTGTGATGCCCTGCTCTCTCTAAACTACGGTTACAGATTTAAAGTGTTTGGAGTCTAATTCCATAACACTGGGCAGCTTTAACCTGACTCCTCGATGCTTAAGCACTGTGTTCTGACAAAGGGTGTAAAAAACCTCTTATTTATTTACATCCTATCTGTACCACTGAGAAAAAAAGGCCATGATATATTCTTTTGCAGCTGCACTTCACTACAGCATGATAAATAATTGTGTTCATCGCTGTATCAATTATTTATGCCCCCACATACTGAATAACCTGCAATATATAACTGATTCAACTGTGGAGTCCCAGGAAGAATAATAAAGGGGTTATCTTGAAAGACATCCAACGATTAGGAAAATGGAGTGGTATAATTCATAAATCCGACAAATAAATTTGGAAAATTGGATGATAAATTCATAATACACATCTGATTTTCACACATAAAGTGTCTGTATACATGTATATATGTAAACACATAAGAAAATAAATGTATAAATCATTCAGTATGACCCTAAGTTGTGTGTTGTTTGGAGTACAGCAGAAGCAAACGAAGACACATACATTACCACAAATAATACAGCAGCCTTCACAGCACAGTGTCTCCTGGGGCGATACCAATATAAATGCAATCGATTATTCAGCTTTAGCTTAAATGCAAACACTAGCGCCGTGCACACTCTATCCTCAGTAATTGACATTGAGAGCGACTGCGCAGTCACGTGACTGAAGAAGGAGGAGAAGGACAATTTGAGTCTCTCGTTTTTGCACTGTGTCTGCCCCGGGGCCCCGTCGCTGCGTGTGAAGCGCGGCGTTTCGGACACGGCCAAGAACATCCTTGAGTCGTGTTTACATTTCCTGCTGCATTGCCCGAAGCCTGTCCCTCGGTCGGGCAGCTGAGCCTAGAAACGCTCGCTTTAGAAGTGCCATTTAACAAATGAAGCTGCAGCGAGCTGCCGTGATGGAACGCGGGCTGAATTCTGAGAACTGATAATTAAAGGCTCGATGAACCGTGCCAGCAGCCAATGACTTGGTTCCTGCCTCCTCCAAATCCTGGGAACTGCTCTTCCGAGGAGACGCAGTGAGAAGGCGTTAAAAAAACCGGAAACCTTCGACGCTGCTGGGTGACCTTTAATGAGACACACACGAGGAGAGAGGTTGAGGGGATTATCTTACTGTGAACTCCAGAGCCTCGTTGAACAGGCCATTGCGCTTGCTGTGGAGGAAGGCGTTGGAGCTCCCCGTCTTGGATATTCGTATCCTGGCCAGGCGGGCTTTCTGCAGGGAGCAGTGAGCAACAAACAACAAAAATATGAATAAATTAATCACCTGTTAGTCAGCACCAGAGCACGAAGAGAGAGAGCATTCCTGACAGATCCAGCCAATCCGAGTTCCAGCACTCCGACGACCCTCATATTTTAGTTGAATCCTATAAATGAAATCAAGCGTGTGCTACTAAAGCATTCGCTCTGATCACCCAGATGAATTCACTACGAGCTCCTGTAGTGCTGAATGATTCATGCACGCTCCATGAGCAGAATTCCTTGGGTTAAAAATCAATTAAAAGGCAGTGAGCGTATAAGATAAATCTCGTTCAAATTAATCTTTTTTTTTTGGCTCCCATGTGTGTCACCTTGTTTTGTCACGTGTTTGGTTTTTCTTTTGTTTAGCAAAATCAACGAGGCCCCTAATGGTGCACATCAGTGGCGTCAGCTTAAAGGCATCAAACCCGGCTTTCTTTTGCAAACGCACGCTCCAGAGCCTTTTTACTCCCTCTCTCATTTTGCATGCTGTCAAATCTCCCGTTGGCAACAGCGACCAGCACAAAAAAGTGTGTGATGAAGACACACTCTGGTCCAGGAAGACACGCAAGAGTTCCACGCAGGAGGCAAGACTCCGTTTTAACATCGTAGGCTCCTGTTTTTGATCTGCGGCCACTGAACATGGCACATCGATGCGTGCGGCTCTCTAGATCCCCCACTTAAGCTACGAATTACACCACCGGGAGTCGGTCACTCCACTGCCATTTTGCCATCAATGTCCAGAGATGGATGTCAGACTCACTGTCACAACAACCTGGATGTGTCTGTTGAGGAACCTGGTGGTGAGAATAAGCGGTGAGAATGATGAACACGTTTACCCCCCTTGCACCACTGAGGGGTTTTAACTGAGAGGGTGAATTTGTGCTTGCATGCCTCCACGCCTGAATTTCCATACATATACATATTTAAGCTACAGTATACAGTAGCGGTAAGCTTGGCTCAGTAAGTGTATGGTAATATATGATAATTCAAGCTTATCAACTCACTTGAATTTCATTTAAAGCATGTTTTCGTGACCCGCAGGTAGCTCATGTCGTGGTTTAATGACATAAAGAGTAAGAGGGGAGATAAGCGCAAGTAAAAATGTACACGTTCGGCGGCCAGCTGACAGTTTACCACAGAGTCTGTAGCATAAATCCCTTCATGTCGTTTACCTTCCTACATTGTCCTCCATCTTTATGTGTATTTTATAGTCTTTTAGCCAGAACAGATCCCAACTACCTTCCAAAACCCTCCGTTCTCCCTTTGCTGCTGTGTTTGATTATTTCTCTGAGGTCAACATGCAAACAGAAGCTCGCGACTGCGGCGGCAGTTGCCAGGTGGCGCCAGACTAATGGACTGGATGTTCTGAAGACGTCCTGCCGGACTGAATCTGGTTCTGCAGCCATCTTACTGGCTGCCTCCGGAATCCTGGGCACCTGTAGGTACTGAAGCATCACCCAGGGCATGCAGGAAAAGGAAACCACACAGGTTCTATTAATGTCTACATTTGCAGAGATTAGCAGGTGGAGGGTAAGAAGGCTCGAGGATGTGTGTGTTGCACATTCGTACACACAGGTGCATCTCACGCTTCACACATGCACAGACAGCCATTTTTATCAACATGGAGTACAATTTAGGTCATGTTTTCCATAAGTAATCTTCAGATTGGTGCAGAAATTACGCTTAGTCATCTCTTTTGTCACTATAATAATGTCCCCGAGCTGGATAGGGCTGACAGCGGCTGTCTGGCTCAGACCTGTTGCAGGAGTCAGAGGAGGAACAAACAAACTCCATCTGTAATGCAGATCCGATGGGCCAGCAGTGCGCTGTTAACAGCAATACTGAAGATAGATAACGTCTAAACAACCAAACAGCCAAAGGTGCTTTTGGAAACTACGCCGCAGCACTGTTTGATGTGCTGAATCTGTTTTTTCCCCCAACTGACGTGATAAGGATGACTTTGTTTGCTCATGTTTTGCAGTGTGACAGTTTGCCTGTGGCAGAGCCCTGTCACCGTATGCAAGTCGTTTTTTTTTTTTTTGGGGGGACCGGCAGTATGGAAAATGTTCAATCTGATTGCAGCACCGTATTTAATCTTTAATCCTGTACTCCTGCCACCGAAGCTGCTACAGTATCCTAACATGTCAGAACAGAAGCAGACGGCGCGTGACGTGTGACGCATGACTTTGTTTTAGGAGAGTGTATCCTATTAAAAAAAACAACCCATGTGCATCATCTAAATCTAATCAAGCCGCTTTATCCTGATGACACAGTGTTGTTCTTCATCATCCAGTGCCCTTGTGCCCTGTGTCAGCTGTGCAGCAGAGATCTCCTTATTGACCTCTTTATTGTTTACGTTTGACGCTGATCTGAGACAATGAGGATGCATCCATCAGGATGAAGATATAAATTCCCATTTACATCCATGTTTTTCTACATTTTAAATAATATGCACTATTTACATACAGTCTTTTTATGACTATAGCCAACAAGTTCAATGAGCTGCTTCAAATATGAATATAGCTAAATGGCAAGTTGGCTGTTTTTCTGCGCCACCTTTCTGGACATAAACTAAAGATGCTGAACCCAGAACAGTTTTTTTGGATCCTGCTGAAGGACATTTCAGCATGCAGACCCCTGGGATTGCACCATTAACCTTTGTCTCACTACTCTAAGCACCAGCCTTCCTCTGTAAAGAAGCTCAAAACTCTAAAACACACACTTCTGGCCATTGGAGACTTATACAAACAAATTTTATGTATTACAGAGAAGTTAAACTGAGATTTCATTCAATTGTTTACAGGAAATTAATATTGGTATAATGAAACTATACTATAAAATATAGGAAGAAAATCCAGAGGAAAACACATTGACCTTGACCCTTTTACAGTGTGTTCTTGAGTAAAGGTTGAACAAATTTCCTTTCACTAAGAACGTATGTTTTATTAAACAAACGCCCAACCAGTCCAGTTTCTGCTGGATTTGGCCAACGCACATGTGGGAGAAACAGCAGCTTTAAAAACAAGTCCATTTAGCGGTAGCATCTGTCAGACATTGAGATTAGTAACACTTAATATCACTCGTTTAAAGGCTCCGGATGTTTTTGCACGCTCCAGGACCAATAACCTTTCTGCCAGCTGGGGGTTTTAAACTGCCACATCCTCAGTTGAACAAAAATGCTGCGCTATCCATTCACTTCCACACAGACCACGTTCACACTGGCAGTCCAGATGAGCTCTGAAAGCTCTTTTTTTGCTTCATCTCCACAGATTGAGGTGTTGTTTCTCTTGTGTGAAGGCCACTCTTCTTATTCAGTCTTTGCTGGATTTATTCTTCAGTTTCTTCAGCGAATTCACTGGTCGAGAGGATCTCCGGCGTTAGTCTGACATGAATGAAGTGTTTAACATGTAGAGCATTGAAGAGAGAGAGAGAGAGACAAGAGCGAGGCCAGTGGGAAAGGGATGAGAAGGATTTTGGGGAAATTACACACTCCCCCCCCCCCCGAAATTCTGTCGGGGCAAAATAAGCAGCTGACCGACCGAGTGGAAATGAAGTTCTTCGGCACTCACGGTCGATATCTGCTCGCAAAGACGGCTTAACCTCAGACTAACACCTTTCAGAGACACAATACCTTCCATAAGTCTGGATTATATCCTCTTAGAGGAAAGTACAGCTCTGCTAGCAAAGCTGTTGTGAGGCTGGCGTTGCGAAGGCCCCCTCCGTTTGGACCGCCTCCTTGAAAAGTACAGACTACTTCATCGATTTTCTGGAAGGGCAAACACGCTCTCCCCCAGCCAGGAGCCATCTCCACCTTTTGACTTCGACCCTCCAAAGGGGAGGGCGAGGCGGAGGGAGGAGGACTTGATTTCATTTTGTTTCCTGACATATAGGTCAATGTTATTCTCATGAACTGCGACGCACAATAATTTCACTTCTCAGTCAAGCCTGACAACAATAACCGGTTGAACCCAGGAGAGATTTGCAGCCCAAGTGGCGCCGCGACACCGAGGGAGGCAGACGAGGGCGAACGTATCCGTCTAAAAGGCGCAGCTGGTGGTTGACTACCTATTTCAGCCATCGTGTGTGTGCCTTACAATGACTTGGAAGGGGGGGAGTTGGGGTTAAAGGAGAACCGCAGCCTCTTCTTTCTTCTCTTCCACCCCTTCCTTCTCTCCTATCTAGTCTCCCCTCATTCTTTTGTGAATGGGAAAATCAATCCAGACTTTACATCTCAATCACAGCGAAACATTAAATTATTCTGATCGGCGAGCTCTGCTACAATGATTTTCTTTGAACTATAACCACACGGCTGTAATACCGTGATGATGATGATGATGATGATGATGATGATGAAATGACCAGTTGCACTCAGTTAATGTTGACTCAATGCCCACAAAGGACATATGTCATTAGGGTTATGGAGCATTAAAGAACACCGTTTGATATGTACGCAGAGCTAATGGGGTATTGAAAATACAGCCGGCCTGACCAATTCAAGGCTTAGACGATGCATTAAAGATCGCTAAAGTCATTAGCAGTGAAAAAGTGACCATACAATGGTAATGGCTCTATCATACACCCCCAGAGTGAGTTTTTATAGTATGAGGGAGTGCCAACCACGATGTAACAGGGAGCATATGTCTGCGATGGTGGTTACAAAAGGCAGCAGAATCCAATACAACAAGATCAAGAGTTCGCATCATGCTAATAGCTGCGAGGGTATGAATCAGCTCATCTGAGCTGTGAGCTAAATGCAGACGACTGTAACAAGATACTGTAAAAACATGCAGTAACAATGTAGATGATAAGCTGAAAGCGAAATGTCTGTCGGGCTCATCAGTTCAACCTGCCAGTATGCTAAATTTGCTAATCAGCGGCGTGTACGTGCTGTTGACGCCCTAAAATAAAACCCAGCCTTTTCTTAACAGAAACACTGATGAATGATCTGTGATGGATGGCCACGGCATTCAATGGTTTTGCTTGCATATTACTCAAGCTGACTGGAACAGTCAATGCTAACACTTTATCAATGGGCAAATTAAACATGGTGTTGAGATTCCTGAAATACAGCTGCAAACCTATTTTCATCCTGTGTGCTCTGATTTACTGTAGTAATAACACTTTCATGGATGAAGAGAACCAGGTGGGGATCCTTTTATTAATGTTTTTGGGAACACGCAGACGAGACTTGACTCGTGCTGTTATGCAGCGTAACCAAACTGCTGGCTGCAGAGGTGACCACGCAAATCTCTACTCTCACTGCAGGCTGCCCGAAACAGTATTTAAGTACCCGAGGGGGTGATCTGGTGCAGGTTAATGACATCGCCACCGTCACGCTCCAACGGGCGAGTACAGGGGTACAGGGGTGTCTGTTTTGTTTTTGGGGACACTGCAGCACACTGCAGCGCAGACAAGAACACGCAAGAGTTTGGGACGCACCAAGGGCAGGAGCTTAGACTGACTGTATGGTGCGCACACGCTTACACACACACACACACACACACACACACACACACACACACACACACAGATTTATGCACTCAGATGAGAAGAGAGACAGATGCACGCCTCCCTTCCAGCCAGCACCTCATCTGGGTGATGGCTATTTCAGGAAAGAACACAACATTCGGACACACATCCACTCCCCCCTGACACACACCCCCACCTCCTTCCCTCTGGCCCCTTCTTGTCACCAGCTCCTTTCCTCTCTTTCATTCTAACAATGCGACCTTCCCTAATATCTTGTTTCCTTCCAGCCTTCACTCTGTCGCCAGTGTGCCTCATTCTGTCCGCGCACTTGGTGGAGGCACTCTGGAATCTTGCGCGCTTGGAAAGGTTGCGTAGTTAAGACGAGGCCACGGACAACCTGCATCTCTTTAAACAGATTTTAAACTACGCCAGGAGAGCTGGTGCTGAGATGGATGGCGGTAATCACTGAGAGGCTGGATGGGGGGGGGAGGTGGCAGATGGAGAAGCAGAAAAGAGGGAAAGAAAAAATATAGAAGAACAAAAAAACACGATGGAAGAGGTTGGAACAAGAGTGATGAAAGAAAGAAAAATGGACTCTGAAAAAGTGTGTCGTTGTGCGCCTGCTCGACAACAAACACACCACTGTGCTATTTGTCTCCGTTAGGCTGTGATTACCGGTCCGGTTCTGTACAGGCACCAGCTGATACCACTCTCCAGCTCAGGAACAAACAACCACAACGTGTTTCTTTACAGCTGCCTCTCTACCCAGAGGGCGATACATCTTTAAATCTTCCACCCTTTCAGCAGACATTTACATAATCGCTTTGGAAAATTGTGATTTTACTCCATCACTTATGAGCATAAAAGCTGCCCAGATGGACAAAAGCAGAAAGATGAAACCGTCCTCTGACACAGACAAGAACAACAGCAACATTTGTTTAAGGGGGTTATTCCAAACTAGATTTAAATCAGTGGTGTAAATAATGATGTTAACTGTTAGCTTACTTGGCTTCTGGAGTAACAGCTGGTGAAGATCCTCCAGTAGGCAATTTACTTCTAGCTCTAAAGTGAAATGTGTAATAAGTAATAGCCGGAAAATGGTGGGTGATGCAGGACACGTACATAAAATAAAATAAAATTGAAGTTTCAAGCCTCACAGACACAGAAATGGTACATTTCAATGTAATTGTCGATTAAATGCTGAAATATGAGCAAACTATCATTTGGCTTCAGCGCATTGAGCACACACCTACAGCTTGGTGTTATGACAACCAATTTACTTGTGTGTAAAGCACGCCTCTAAATGCAAACTAACATTTATTTCCACGATATTTTCGAGCTGGAATGCTGTGGCCAAGTTAGGAGATGTGCAGTTATTTTCCTCAGGTCTGGCTTTTGAAGGATAGCAAAAGGGGACCATTAAAAAACTATTTTTAAAATTAAATAACAACTTTTTCACCCTCTGGAACAGACATACACACACACAAACACACACCCACACACACACCCCCTCCCACACGCACACACACACACACACGCACCCCCCCCCCCCCCACACACACACACACACTTGTAAATGTGAATATGCATTATACACACATCTTCATCAGTGTCAGGGACACGCTGAGCCTTGTGAAGTCCTCTCCTCTGGGAGAGAAAGATGAAAAGGTTCTCCTCTGGGTTGGAGGTCCAACCCTCTGGGCCACAGATGAAGAGAAATAAAACGGTGTTCACCTGTACCTTCTGTGCCCGCCGCTTGTCTGCTCTCTGGTTCTGGTGATAGATGCGACTAAAGTTGGATACGATGACAGGGACAGGCAGGGCAATTACCAGCACCCCACTCAGAGAGCAGATCGAGCCGAAGATCTTCCCGGCGATCGTCTTGGGAACCATGTCTCCGTACCTGTGAGATGTGACAGCGGGATGATAGAATACATTTAGTGGAATGTCATATTCTCTATGAAATACAACCTGCCTCAGACAGCCACGCACGTCTGACTGGAGGTCATTGTCACCCATAACTTTTAATTTCAGGCCCGTCCAAGTAGATGCATTCATCCATTAACGACTAAAGCCCGACTTGGTGGCCCTGTCCCACCTCAGGAGAAACAGGCTCATCCAAGAACCCTCCACTGCATGGCTGAGCCAAGTCCATCCGCTCATTCACCAAGAGCAGATATTATTAACCTTTAGAGAAGAGAACGCGGTCGGGTTGGTGAACCCCCGAGACATTTCACAAACGTCATTTAGCCCAATTCAATCTGAAATATTTGCAAGTCAAAAGCAATCTCATCTGAAGTGCAAAGATGGAAAACACAATTACAATAACTACATTACCTCCCCCAACACGCACGCGGTCATTTTTCCAAAAATGTGAAGCGACGCTGCAGAAGACAAGAGGAGCAGGAACGGAGGAGCTTAAAGACTCCGGTTGGAAAAGCAACCACCTTTATTTCTAATGGTATTCATTGCTTATTCATGAGGAAAAACTGCAGGTAATTTGTTCTTGCGTCTGAGCTAAAGAAGAAGTTCAGATAAATTTGTTATAAATGACTCCAAGTCTAGACTGGAAGTAAAACGAAAAGACGTCCTTTACAATAACAATGCAATTGCATATCTAAACGGCTATATTCATCTGACATTTGGGAGAAAAATAATGATACTCATGAAATATTTAAAAAAAAACACAATGGGTATTCAAAAAAATCGAAGTCACGTCATTAGAGGCTGTTAGGAAACTGTCTCGGGTTGGTTTTTGTTTCCTGGGCTCCCTCATTTGGGTTCCCTCAGCTGGGCGTGGATCACCTGGGCTCTGCCTCTATCAGCTCACCTGGTGGATCACCCCTGCCAACCAGTTACAACATAAAGATCTGGTCCTCCTCTCTGTTGTTCTAAAGTTTATTGTTGAATCCATGTGGTATATTAGGACTAGGCTCTGCATGTATGCTGTTTTGACCTCTGGTTTTTGGGCTGATTATCGTAGTTTGATCTCTTTTTCAGCATCCAGCCATTCTCTCTTCAGCCAGCCAGACACGCCCATCCGCCTGGCTCGGCTCTGGTTCCGTTCACGCATCCACAATCCTTGTTTTGTGTTATAACAATAAACATTGTTCTGCAAAGCGATTGCCTCTTTTGTGGTACTTGCAACAAGTGAATAAAACAATAGTTTTAAAAAAGCCATTCTCAGTAAGTAATGACTCCAATTCACAACTAAATGGAGTCTGATTGTGTGAACAGAAGCTATCAGAACTTAGTAATGTTCTAAATGATTGGAAACGTCTAGAAACAAGCATCCGAAACGGCACTCGTTAGATGCGTTCGCTGTCAACCGTCACAGCGGCGCTGGTGGTTGGTGGACTGCGACGTGGCAGATGAACACCTCAGAAGCTCTTCATAAATGAACAATAATGTGTTTAAGCATTCATGCCCGTGTTGGCTGATTTATCGTCTAATAAAAGACTTCTGCTCCAGGCTGCTGCAGTAAAGAGACGGGACAGCACACCAAGGAAAACCAGCCCGGTCCAAGGATGGGGAAGGGGATTAAAACTACCACTCATTAGTCACCGATGTTGGTGAATATCAATCCAGGAGATTTTCATATTAACAAAGAGGCCGGTCAGTGGTCCATAGTAATACATGCAAGTACACTTACAGGGAACACTCCTTGTGCCTTCTGAGAACTATGATGGCCTTTTTATCCAAATTAGGCAATAAGAATCCCATCAGTGCAGCGGAGACACCATTTCCACAAAACATTTCATCTCCTCCTCTTCTCTGAAGTTGTTTCCATTAGCAGGAAAGAAAAGCTAATCATATCCATCCGTGAGCCTTCTTTAATGGGATCCTATCAGATTGTGGGATAGAGACCGTTCTCTCCTAATACTACAGACAATTTGCCGCTTCCATTTAGTCAAGCTGGCCTTTCTCTGATGATTTCATCTCTGCGCCATTATACACAGCGGAGAGATAAAGCTGGGCTTACACACTTTAAAGGAAGGGAAAACTGCGGTGGGTAGTGTGAGGGGGAGCGTTTGTGCAGAGGCGTGCATGTGTGCACACGATAAGCGAGGCTTATGCGCCGTCTCCCGCCCCCTGAGTGAATGGAGACCCATTTCGGAGCTGACAGAAGGCTGGGACAAAGGTGGAGGTGAATGTCTCGCAGAGGAAGTAGATGGACGGGTTGCTGCTAGTAAAGGGAAGAGATGTTATCTGAACACGTTTAATTGGTTCCCCTATCGGCCTTTTCATGTTACCGGTCATATCACATATTACCATGCGAGAAAAAAAAGACGCGCAACTAGTGGGTGTGACTCTCGTGTGCACGTTCCAGTGAACAAACAAAACACAGAAGAGAGAGAGATAAAAAGGTCAGTCATCAGCCAAGGTTGTCTCATCCCTTCTGAGCTGGACCAGGTCTCTGAGGGCCACATTAATAAAGTGTGGGATGGATAGAGTGGTGGTGGGGGTCCAGATGGATGATCCCTGACGGACCGACAGACACAACACATCTGTGATGATGGGATTGTGTGTTCTGTCATGTCAGGTTCCCCCTGAAATATCTGCCAGTAATGAAGCCCCAAAGTGTGTTAAAAGGCTGTGATTAAAAAACGTGAGACGAGCCATCTGCTCTCTACGGAGGTGCCGGCGTGTTCGGCTTGAGATGAACTACGCGAAGGAAAAATAGGCGATAACATAGGCAGGATCCATTTTTCTATTCATATTCAAAAAGAGATGGAGCGAGGGTGCGAGAAAGGAATAACAGGGACATAGAAAGGAAATATTGACAGTTGGTTTTTCATTTGTAGACCGAAACCCTGGTGATTCCTACTCGATTGTTCCCAGCTCCCTTCTGATTGAGGCTAAGTGATTCCCTTTGGACTCCATATACGTGGCGGATCGCCTTCCGGGAGGTCATAAATCACCTGCTGGTGGAGGCACCATGGCATGGACGATTATTACAGGATTATATTTTTTACCCCAAATAAAAATGAGCTTTATCTGCATACCTTTATTTAGGTCTATGGGTTTGGTTCAAGAGATAGAAACATCTTTGACAAAAATGAGCGTGAAATAGGCTCAAAAAGCACATATTTTGGTATTTTGCACAGTGACACACACTACTACATGCTACTGTTTAAGTGAATGATAGTATTCACATACATTCACAGCTGAGATCCACTTGAAAAATACAAGCGTCATTACCACGGCGATAAATGATGCCTCATAAGGCTCCATCAGCTGAATTCCATTTTCATTGGGCAGCCCGTCACAAGCCAATGAAGCTTGGCTCTTTTGGGTTCGCTGTGAAAGATTCTCTCACCACACCTCCAACTCTCAGCCATCCATCCATCCATACTCTGCACTGACATTTCATGGCCCCTCACTCAGATGGAAGTCAATCTGATGACACATGGCTCTTCAGAGACTGCACAACCATCCATAATCACCCCCACAAATGCCAGTGCGGGGAAGCCAGAAATAAAGAGGAGGGGGTGCCAGCAGGTGGGAAGACAGATGATGAAGAAGAGGAAGAGGGAAAAAAAGAGGAAGAGGAAAAAGAAGATAAAAGGTTGAGTAAAAAAAACAGAGTCAGCAAAGACAGAGCGGTGATTCAGAGCTAATGCGTAGAAATGTTTGGATAGGAGCACAACGCAGTGAAGCTGCGATGAACTGAGCACTCCCTTAAGACGCCTCGGCTCAGACATGAACTTTGATTGCGATCCAGATTAGTGAGCTCATCTATGACTTAGCCCAGCATACGGCTGCTTAGCCAGTGAACTTATTAAGGAAGTTAAGACTATTGTTCTGAGAGAAAAGGGGAAGAAGAGCTTCTCAAGAGTGTACAAGATATTCCGTTGATATGCAGGGCGGAGTTACAGTGCAGCAGAGAAGGCGGCCCAGCTATCACCTCTTCAAGATAAGTTGTGCGTTTTTTCTTTATTATAAAAACCAAGGGCAGATCGGATAATAGGTGCACATATGTGGTATCTATAGGCATCTCCTTGGTGCCTACATCACATCCAGTGTGCACCTTGCATAAAGAAACTATTCTGGAGCAGTTTTTCAATAACTTGAGGCAATAATATTGAGGGCAACCTAGTCTTATACATCCTGTGAATGTCATTCATTGTGAAATGCACAGGCCACTGTTGTCCTTGTTTTAGTCAATACAAATTCTCTCTAGGTCAACACAACGTGTACATATGTCTCATGTGTGAAGCACACACTGGTCTATAAAGTACGCACCACATTACATGGAAAAAGTAGCATCAAACCACAGTGAAACCACAATGGTGACTTGTCTTGAAAAGAGATCCTTGAAGGTCCCTTTGCTGGTAAACTATAGCTTCTACATTTTGTATTTCACTTTAGCTTCATTTCCTAGTTAAATTCATATTCATCTTGTTTTATTATTATATAAAATATTATTATATTATTATATAATTAGTTTATTCACAAACAAAAGCAACTATATATTCAGTTTCCTCCCAAAATCCAGTGTCTCGCAGGGCAGAGACACGCATGTTGATGACCGCCTCATTTACATTTGTCAAGTGCAAAGAAGAAAGTGGAAGACTGTCGCACGGCTGAGATGATAAAGAGAAAGGCATTATTTTCCTCACTTTCCGGAGGAGGAAAGGTCATTACCGTCAGTCAAATCGCAACCAATCTCCCAGTCAATCACACTGAGGAATTACAATTTCTCTGCAACACAGTTTACTGGATGATCAGGGCCACATCAGCTTTTGTTCTGCCAGGGTTTATTCACTTATATTCATAAGAAAATAAAAGTTCACTTCCTTGCTAGCTTTACCTGACGGCGTGTTGATGCACGGTGAACATTTCATGTGACTATAGAGCCCCAAACTCAATCAAGGGTCAGATACCACACAGACACACAGTAGGAAATGAGTTAATAATAGCAAGGCAGCCTCTCAAAATCAGTTAATTTGTGCACGTGATGAGCACGTGGGTGTGAACAAATGTGCGTGCCTGTGTCGGTGTTTGTAATTAGCGATTAGCAGGCTGCTATCAACAGAATGCTTCGGTGCATCCACTTTCCAGAGTAACCAGGAAGTGCAAACACAATTACCACATGCGGGGGGAGCCTAACAACATTTAAATGTGAATTACTTTTGAAATAGCACAAGTCCCCAAAGCTCACGCCACTGACTGCCTGAATACCTGCTAATTCACGGAGGAGAGCATGGCCATTAGCGCGCTTGTGCATCTGGCTATGTTTGTGTCTATGTGAATATGATCATTTTTAATGGGTGTCAGTGTGGTTATGCACACCACTGATAAAATTCAAATTTCTACAAGTGCCAAATTACAGTACTTTCAAAAAGCTGATACGAGTGGATGTGTGGATAAAAGCAGTAATGGCTTTTGGTAATTGAAAGAGGAATCCATCTATCTGTCTGAGCTTGGGCAGCGCGTCGCTGCAGCAGCGGAGAGGAGGCGAGAGCACAATAACCTTGATATGTGGTTCAATTAAGCTGTTAATGAGAAATAACTGTGCTGGGTTTTAAACACGAATCTCTGGGGGTAAGCATGCATTTTTTAGGTTGAGCACTTTTGTTGGATGTGAGAGAACTGCCAGTGGATGAGTAAAAGCACATTAGAAGTAAATGTCTGACTTGAGAATCGTGCTACAACCTCCATGATGAAGTGCAGAATTATTCAGTTGGGGAAGAAATAAGGACGGGTACACTCTCAACGGTCCAAGAAAATATGGATCTGTTGTGTAAACGGTGTTTCACAATGCATCCGGTTGGGCCAACAGAGACGTCGATACTGAAATCTTAGCTCTGTAATTACAGGTGGATAAAGCATGTCTTTAACGAATCCTTGTGTTGGCATTTGACCAACACAACTAAGTAGTTCCATAGTTTGATTTTCTTAAAATCAAATTCCATTTTAGATTAAACCATGTTTCAAACTAAACTCTCGCTGAAGGGCTCACTAGTGCCCCCTGTTGACCAGCTGTCTCTTAGATGCTGTCCTGCGTGAGTAGAACACAAATGTTTAACTTATAATGGATTTATTTTGAAGAACCTTCTGCACACACGTTGATTTATTGTTCTCTTCTTAGACCTAGCCGTAATCTGTGCGGTATCTATTTATTCCCCTCACTCTGGTCTCTGGTTGACCCTTGCAGGAACTGATGCTCGCAGATGAAAAGCAGCGAGGCTGTGTGGCAAGATAAGGCTAAAGCTGAGAAAGGAAATAAAGACTGAAGTAAGGGCCTGCGAGGTCAGGGGTCACCTCTGCTGAGCAACAAACCCCAGTCATAACAACAAGGTGACCGACTGGGGCGTCCCAGCGGTGGTTTTACGCTGGGATCAAAGAGAAAAAAGAACAGAAACACCAAAGCTGAAAATAAAAACATGAAAGAAAAGTGAGGAGACAAATACAAACGATACTGAAGATGAAGTAAGAAGAAGCGCAGAGGGAAAAGCAGCAAAAAAGCAGAGAGAGGAGAGATAAATTGATAGAAGAGGCAAGGAAGGATAATAGTAAACCACATTTCAGGATGTCACATCCACTCTGGTCGCAGTGATTGCATTTGTTTAACTTGGCTGGACCATTCCACCATGTCTGGACCACCACTGTGTCTGAGCATTGTCGCTGTGAACATTTGTCCCTGTAATTGTGTGTGCACGCGCGTGTGTGTGTGTGTGTGTGTGCCTGAAGTCCCCATCTTCAGGAGCGGTCCCTTTGTGTTATTATATCTCTACAGATTTTTCTTCGCTCCCCGCTTCAGCTCTCCATCGGCAAGATAAATTGAATGTCAGTGCGTCAATAAATAACCGAATGTGCCAACAAACTCGCTGCTGGCAAATATGCTCAAAGCGTCTGGTGGTGCAGCGGGTCTGAATGACCGACTTGACAAATGTATTGAGCCACCAAACTTTTCCACCTTTAGAATTAATTAAACGCCGGTGTCTGTGCTCCCATGTGACTTCTCAATTGATATCAGTTCACCCGCCCTGGATATCGCTGATTAAAATGTTGCCTTGGCGATCAATTAAATGAATCCATAAAGGCAAAGTGATCCTGGTACGCAAAGGTGGGGGTGTGAGATCCTTTTATTTTGTCTTTACAATCTCAGAAAACTTAGAATTGATCAAGAACTGGAATTAATTTGGAATTAATCTAATGACTAACAAGGAATCACTTGGTTTGGTCTTGTAATAAAGGCTCAGGTGGTATCGTCATTAACTGCTGAGCCGCATTCTTCCAACACTTGATTCAAGCACACGAGGGAATTCTGCATTTTCATTTCATGTCGTGCTCTTCTGCAGTTACACAACCTCATTACGCAGGAATCAGTATATGATGCACGTCTTGGATAACAGGCTAGAAAATCCTGGGTGATGTGATTCTGTCACCTTGTGTATGAGGAAATAAAGATTTGGCAGAAAATACACTGCTGGAGTAAGAAAATGGAATAAAATGGGAATGAATCAACTCATTTAATTTGGGAGGAAAATGTTTCAAAGCTGAAAAGTGGATCCTGTTGCTCTCAATTTGGATTTGACAGAGAGAAAATTTTATATTGTTATAAATAATTGTTGTAAATAAATAAACTTGGTCCCTGAAGGAGCAAACTGACAGCATGGGTTCATTTTTTTGCCGCATGACGTTAATGCCAAACAAAACAAAAGCCTGTCAACCTGTAGACTTAAAATGCTAAGATGTTGAGGATAACTCTGTGTACTACTGTAGCAATGACAGTCGAAGCGTGGCATTAGCATGAGCTGCAGGCCACATTAGAGCAGTGCTACGTTACCCATTAGCGCTAGCAAAACACACTGGCAATTGCAGGGCCGGAACAGCTTGCATTATGACACCAGGGGTGATCCCTCAGCTGAGCTGTCTGAGCTGTGACTCATAATGAGCTAGTTTTCGCTCCGCAATAAATTCAGGGGACCTTGAAGCTGGAAGATCCACTAAGAACCGGCGAGTGTCTACTGCAGAGGTGAAAACAGGCGCGAGGTTCGCTGCTTATTTCTCCGAAAAACGTCTCCGGCTGTCACATTCTTTATCTTCAACAACAAAAACTATCGTCTCTCTCCAGGCCAAGCTTATCGCACAGCACCTGATGCTACCTGACATATTGACTGTAAACATGACCAACGCCGCTCCTCTCATCAGTGTCTGGCAACGTGGCATTGACTCTCCAGATCTATGACCACATCTGGTGGAGAGGCAGCCAATGCAGCTAACTAGAGCTGCATTTAAATCAGCTTAAACCATTCAATAGACCGTTGTCACGACAGCGATAACAGCACCTCACCTCACCCTGACATGCTTGTTAAAGCTGAGGTGAGGCTGAATCGAGTGAAGCTTTTAATAGTGGCAGCCTAAGAATACTTAGACATCAATTACAAAGGTAAAAAAAACCCATTAATTTAGGTTGTAGTGATGCGACGATAAAGTCGGCTCAATCTCACAAGTACGACCTTTCACAACTAAACCTTCTCAGTCTACATATCCATCTATTTTATTTGAGCTAGTTACAAAGGACATTGTGATACACCTCTATTATGTCCTGACAAGTTTTTTTTTAATCACCACCTTTTGTACCACAGTGCATCATTATACCTTTACAGGAGGTAGCTGATGGGGAAAAGTAGGCTAAAGGAGAAACTAGGGCATCACTGAGGCTCAGGAGAGGTGTCTACAGTCTGGCCTCCTGTCCTATTTCACTGTCTGGTGAGACTGGTGCGTGTGTAGGTGTGTGTGTAGGTGTGTGTGACTCAACAGGCAGCACCCTGTACATGGGAAAGCTTCATGCACAGGGCGCAGAGAGATAACAGGTGAGCTCCAGGGAGGCTACCTGTGGGAGCGAGGAGGCCCAGTGACAGGCCTCTTTGCTGGGGTGGAATGGATGTGCTGAGACCCCTGGGGCCTAGACCAAATGTCAGACATGTCTGTGCACATAGAGGGGAACATCTTTGAGTTTTATTGGAATTTTTCCTATGCATGTGTGTGTGTGTGTGTGTGTGTTGGTTTGCCTGCCTGATGACTCACAACAGCAAAGAAGGCCGGAGACAGGTGGGCACGGAGTGTGTACGTAGGTGTTTTTGTTTTGCTGTGTGGGTGCAAGAAATAAGCTGTTGAGTAGGACTGTAAATAAATGCACAAGTACGCACTACACAACACGGCGCAAACTGCGTTCCCACACGCGCACATACAGCACAGCCACCCACTCGTATATATAAAATGTTTATGGTGTGATGGCAGACATTATTTATGGAACAGCCCTTGCTCTCTACATCCCTGCAGCTTTGCGAAGCATCATTAAATCATCGCAGGCGTTTTCCCCCTGCTAAATTATTGCAGCTTTTGAACTGACATACTGGAGTGCTGGACCAAGTTACCGCCCAACTCCTGTAAACCTATATCCTTGCAGGGCTCCGCCCGCACTGCAACCCTACCTTTAAATGACCGCTCCATGTAATGGAATCAGAATGGGAATCTAGGTTAATGTGCGAATGGTGCGTAGCTATCCGAGCTTTGACCGCGCCGTTGTCGGCAACACGTATTCAGGTGGCTGTGGGATCAGTGTCGGGTTGCCAGGTTTGGCTTTTATAGGAGAAATAGCCGGTCGTGTGTCCTGACATGTAATGAGGGCCAGGTTTGTGTTACAGCAACTACACAGACACACAGGTTAAGCCGGGGACTATGACATCATTTGAGTATTCAGAGTGCCTCAAAATCCAGTTTAAATGTTAGAAAAACCCTTGAAATCAATATAATTTTGCTGTGAAAAACAATCCGTTTTAGCCAGTAATGATATAAGTGCATCATTTGAATGTTCAGTCATACAGCACAAGAGATATCTTGATTTTCATCAATTATTTGGGCAACTGTTGCAATTAAATTAAGCAAATAAGATTTGTCCCCAAAAAAGGGAACGTTTTGATAGTCATCAGGCACAAAAGACAGCTTTTCATTTCAGTTAGACAATTCATAATTCAAACTCATTCCTATTATTTTAGTTATTTTTCTTTCATCTTTGCTTTGATGATTTCTGTTAAAGTTAAATATAAAAACAGAGATGCCTTTAAAAAAGAGTGTGGAAAAAAAAAAAAGGGGGATTAACCCACAGCACCGAAAAAGCAACACATTTCATACTGCAGCATGGACCGTGCTCGATATGGCCAGCTCGCTGACGTGCACGATAAGCCAATTAGGAAACACATTGGTGAATGAAGAAGGAAGCAAAGATGCCTTTTAAACAGAAATAAATGTTTCTGGCTCACTGTGAATGCTCACATATGACGTAAATACGACAGGTGCATGTGTGAATGCAAATGTAGGTGCACGCGCGCACACAAGGACCCACAGACGCACAGATGTTAGAGCCTGTGTGTTCCACAGGGATGAGCTCAAAAGGATGAAGGCTCTGAGAAGCCAGGCGTCATAAATCATTTCCATCACTCTTCAGCCCTGATGCCACTCACACTAATCCGTCCGACGACCATCTCTAATACCGCAAAAAAAGGTGACATGTCAGGCCCGACATACCTTCATGTGAGCACACGTGCAAACCAGGTGCAGATGAGACGCAATTACCGGCTTAACGGTTCTATAATTTGTCACAGCTTCCTCGCAGCCTGGGTCAATCCTACGAAATTACACTGCGAACGCTTCGAGGTGAACTAAACTCATTAGCAAAGATATAGATTGGCAATTATCGGGGAGGCATGCACCTATTGTCACACGCTTGTTGCGCGGCTAACGGGCAACAGAAACGATGGACAGTTTACCGGTTAAGCATGAATCAATATTTCTTTAAGGTGGGTTTAACGACATCAAAATAACTTTTATGGAGATTGTAAACTATTAGCATGAATCCGCAGTGGGCGTATGGTACATGGATGGCTTATGTGCTCTCCTGTCCACCTCCAAACTGGCTGTATGTCCACTTAAAGGGATTGCATTAACCTCTGACTCTCTCCTTTGGCAGACGAGCTGCTCCCTCACCTTTCCTTTAGGATCGGCGCTACACTCACAATTTTTCCTTCTTTGGCTGGGATCCCTGTCTGGCTTATATCCAAACACACACACACATGCGCGCGTGCAGAGTTGTAACAGTATATCAGGATGATCCGACACTGTTTGTGTCCGGGCTGTGAACACACAATTGCAGAGGCATAGTTTTGATGTTCCAATGATATATGTTGCGTGTCTGGAAAAGGCTAACAAAGACAAGTTGGTGTGCATAAGGTAAACAAACAAATGTGATGTCCATGACAACAGTTGCATACATGTTTAAAAACTGATTAAATGGTGGCACCCGACACCTTGTGAGTCTTATCAGGCGTGATTCCCTGACCAGTCTTTGCACACGTGCTTTAACCTGTTATAAATCATGTTCTTGTATAGTCTGACCTCACGCCTTACTAGAAGAAATGTTTCTGTTAAAGCTCACATCTGGATCTGCTGCAGATACCCTGACATCTGGCACACGCGGGCCTCTCTACCTCCCACCCTGCCCTGCTCGCTGCTCCCTCCAGCTGGCTGCTGTAGCCTTCTGCTCCCCTGTTTTTCGTCTCGACAGTCAAACAGCTGGTGTACCGGCGCAATCTCTCCCCTCTCATCAACTTACTCTGTCCTTAACTACCCTGGAATTAACACATTACATTCCCCTAAGATGGTGTGGTTTTTCTTAACTTCTCCCTGCCCTCCTCTCTACCCACACACGCCTTTTCCACACAAACGGGTGTCTCAACTGGGAGGTGAACTGGAAATAAGGAAGAGGCAGAGGAAGATGCAAATGGACAGACTGTGCGTATGAATTATTGAACCAAAATATTTGCGCCCCATCATCTGTCCCATATATAGACATAGTGGTTATTACACAATATCGCAGGGTTGTTACTGGTTACAGCAGCCAGCCAGGTCCCTGTGGTTTAACAGAAAATCAGAGAACCTGCTGCTGACACGGAGCTTTGCTGAGCCACCGAGAGTGCTTCAGAGGAGACATATTCCTGGCCTGGCATTCCTTCCACGGTGCTTTGTATGTCACGCTGTCATAACATTTCAGCGTAACTATGAGTATACAACTTTACAACTGCGCATGATACATCCCACGCACCGACAACCTTAAAATACATCTCCAGGCACATAATGAAATTAAGAAGAAAAAAAAGGCTTCTCCCTGCAGACTTGTACCACTTAACATTTATATATCATCAACACTCTGTGTGAGGAGGTCATCATTAGAGCTGGCGAGGCCCAACATCTTCGCATTTTCTTGTCATGATTCAAACTAACCTATTTATTTTAAGTCATTTAAGTGCTTCTGTTACTTAAAATCTTGTACATTTTAAAGTCTCTCTCTCTGAGAGCAAGTGAATATTAGCATTTATCTTTAATCCTGCTTTAATGCTGATGTGAGCGAAGCAGAACTGTCCTGCCATGTTAATATGTTTTGATTATATGATTATACCTTCAAATGTTTCCATGCACTCCAGGCGTAGCAGCTGCATCTGAAATGATGTATGCGCATAAGCCCAAAGCACAGAAATAGCCTTTGGCCGAATACTCAAGCTATGTTAGACTCATTGTCAGAGGCAAAAAGGCTTAGGGTTGCCTTACAGCTTTAAATAGCCTTCCTACACATAAGGTAAAGACTTTGTTTCCCTCACATCTCATTTCTGAATAGAAACACACAAAAGACATGACAGAACCAGTATTTCACAGTGTGTCGACATGGGTTTTATGGTAACTGGTGGGAACATGCACGGGGGTGTGGAGGGCAAGTGTGTTTAGCTTTGGAGTCAAACTCTCTGCACTGACCTTTACAAATGTCAAATTAAATGTAACACATCATTCTTTTTAAAACATTGACCTTGGTCAAAATGCGGCAGTGACCTCTCGCAGTAGTTTAACCTCAATGAAACACAAAGACACACACATATGCACGCACGCACACACAAACCTGTTGGTGCCTTTCACAAATCAACAGCGGTTTTTGGGATTTAATGCCTGAACTCGAATAGAACCCATGGGAAATCAGCGTTTTTGGGGAACTCTTTATTTTCATTTCAATGCAACATTAAATCAGGAAAACAGTTTCACGCCATATTAAAATGTAACAATAAAACATCCTCATTTACTGGATAGCACTGGAGGCAAACTTGAACCAAACCCAAACTACTAATTCATTTCCAACAGTAACAGAGAGCGAATTGAACAACAATGGTCGTGATTCAGCGTTACAGATCTGACACAGCAGAATCCTTTTGGGTTCACAACGGTGACCAAAAATCTAATCAGATGGGTGGTTTAATGTTTAATGACGATCAGTTTAGTCTCGCCCTCTCTCTCTCTCACACACACACACACACACACACACACACACACACCACATGGGCTCGATGGCTTCCTGTGTGGCTGATACCTCATTGTTTAGTTCCACACAATTACGCCAATAATAACCCAGAGCCCCTCAGGTCCATCACAGACAGAAGCTATGTTCCATTACCCAACAGTCAGATGTAATCTATTTACTCAGACCAGATTACAGTTTGATTTAAATTAACCAGTCAACCTGCTGGTTTTGGTTCAACGCAGCACAGCCCTGGTGCACCAAGGTGCTACTTTTGTTGATGGGGGCGTGTTAAAAAAGACTTGTGTCTTGATGACACACAGATTTGCAACGCTTGTTCCCTGAACTTCCGATGTGCACCTGCATTCTTTAAAGAGTCTGTAGCCTCATATCAGCTGCTGAGATCCAGGTAGGGAAAATAAAGAGAATCTAGGAGGAACTTGTGAGCAACGAGTACTTTCTGTACTCTCTCCTTACAGCCAGTGAGGGAACCTAGGACTTTCACACTCCGACAAACACAATTAATTGGGGCAAAATGCAACGCCCTTGGGGCTCCAATGACTCCTGGTTCATTTAATCTGTCTTCAGTCTGTAACCCCCTAAAGCATAGTTTCAGGCAATAGTTGACTTGGGGCAGCAGCAGCCATAATGTCTTCAGCTTAATCTTCTAAAAGTCGTGAAGACATAAGATGCTGATTTATTTTTTTTCCACTCCTGTAGAGCTAGTTAAGAAAGTGTGTGTGCCTTTTGGAAGGAAATTAGAGAGGAAAAAAGCATCTTGTAAAATAAAAAGAGGTTAGAGAGAAACAAAAAACACGGTCTTTGCATCTTCGGGATACTCTGCACTTAGCCGACCCTGCATGTTCTGCTGTTGTGGCAATTAAAACAAAACGTACACTGCAGAGAGAAGCACAAAAAGGAATAAGATTACTGAATAAATAAGCAGAAAAATCTAAAGGGGGGAGGATTTAAGTGAAATGGAAATTAGGATTAAATGTAAGTAAAACCGAAAAGTGCATCACAACAACAAAATGAGCAGTTAGATGAAAGGCTGTAAAGGAAAGATCTGAACTAACTTTAGCAAGCAAGGTGAACTTCGTCGTGTGTGTTTGAAGTGTTTGAACAAGCGTTATGACTCCCACGCAGCCCACGCTACATCCGGCCTCATCTGTATACCATGGAATGGGTCTAGTGGGTCACCAATAACGGCAGCGGTGCCGGCAGCCACAGCTGAGAATAGCCTTGTAAGGCTTTGCCAACTGTCAACTGGCTGCATGTACACTATGTCAGACACTGGCAGGCTGCAGAGCACCATTACTGTATCCATGTTGGAACTTGAGATGTCGATGTATAGTGTGTAGAATAGCTAGCAAACACATAAATGGATATATGATGTCATATTTGCAAAACAACAAATTGAGTAGTCAACAACTAAAGGGGCAGCTTCCTCCTCCCCTGACAGCCATCTACAAACCAGAACAGAGTTTAAATTCCTATTAAGAAAAGAAAATCATGACAGCTCACAATATGTTCTTCTAAAGCCTCATCACTTTGCACTTTACTGATTCACTTGCTTTAGTTAAAATATTTACAGCACAATTTGTAGCACCTGAAGTACCAGAGAGATGAAATACAGTAAATAATTCATCATAGTCTTTCCTCCTTGTCCCTGGTGAGCAAGCTGTGCAGCTCTGCAGCCTGGCCTAAGGCCTCTCCTCACTGTTGTCGTAGCGTAGCTTAGCTTCTGCATGATGCCTCAAAGCTGTCAAGTAAAAAATGAGAAAAGCTAAGAATGAAAGCCTTAATGTGGAAGGCTTATAATGTAAGGCTGTACTGAAAAGTTAATGGATTCATCCTGGTCCCATGAGAAAAAGTGACCCGTTGTGAATTTAAATGAAGGGAAGAGGTTTTCGTGTTGAATTCCTGCTGCTTTGCAGAGCTAAAGTTCACAAAGACCGTTTGTTCAACCTTAACCTTCACACCCTTTATTGTATCCTTCCTGCAGTATCCATTGGGAAAAATCAAAGAGACGGTAGTTTCACCATGCCTGGAAGTCACTTTCATGTTTATATAAATTGGCTTGAACTTTTTTGCAGTAAAAGCTGCTTTTACAAAAAAAACTGGTGCACAGTCCCAACAAAGTTCCCCTACAGAAAAAACGGTTTTAACGAAAGGGAGGTGTCTTTGCAAACAGGTCCGTGCTGTTTTTTCTCTTTATCTGACAGATACCATGTGACACACAACTGCCATCAGAGAAATGACACCATGCCCAGAGAAGTGGAGGAGAAAACTCCAGGATGCTGCAGCGAGTGTGATAACAGGTAAACTTCGGGGATTTCACCAGCGGGAGCCTTCTCTTGTGAACCATAGATGAAAAGCCGCTTCGGGCATGGCCCCGATCCCATAAGGGCTGAAACTGCAACACTGTGGTCACCCTTCTCCATCCCATACACACAAACACAAACATACACCTGGCAGGCACACTGGGCATGATCTTTGCTGCAGTACCTGTAGCATATTTAGCTAGCTATGCTCTCTTCTTTGTGGTCATTCTGCCACAATTTCTTGCATGGGTGTTCCTGGTCTAACATTTAAGACTTGTGGATTGGTTATTTTACATTCAAATGAAACACCCTTGGTTAACAAAGCCTATTCTTCTATAAGTACATCAGGCAGAGCAGGGAATGCCCCACTTCCTCTCAACACTTCCATACTGTCTTTTGCCTGTTGTTCTGTTCTGCAGAAGTGGCCCATTTCGAAGCAACAATTATAACATTATCACAATTGGTTTTCGCAAAAGTAATGAATTGGAGATGTAAAGCCATGCTGAAAATCAAAGCTCTTGATTTAGTAGTTGATCAGTGTTCCTACCCTCACCTACGGTCAAAGGCGGCCTAAATGAGTTTCCTCTTAAGGGGTCTGGGCTCTTCTTTAAAGATCAGGTCAGAATCCCAGTCATCTACGAGGGGCTCAAAGTAGAACTGCATCTAATTAGAACTGGATCCTCTCGGTGTGGATCTCCAGGCACATCCCACTGAGCTGGGAGGGGGGGGGGGGGGGGGCAATGGGCAAGACCCAAGAGAGACTAGGTCGGCAGGTACTCAGACACCCCAGGAAGAGCAGGATGAAGTAGCTGTGAAGTCTGAGCCTCTCTGCTTAGACTACAGAAGAATAATAACAGGATGGATGACGGATGGATGATGGATGGATGGATGATGAATGGATGGATGGATGATGGATGGATGGATGATGGATGGATGGATGATGGATGGATGATGGATGGATGGATAGATGGATGATGGATGGATGGATGATGGATGGATGATGGATGGATGGATGGATGGATGGATGGATGGATGGATGGATAGATGGATGATGGATGGATGGATGATGGTTGGATGGATGATGGATGGATGATAGATGGATAGATGGATGGATGGATGGATGGATAGATAGATGGATGGATGGATGGATGGATGGATGATGGATGGATGATGGATGGATGGATAGATAGATGGATGGATGATGGATGATGGATGGATGATAGATGGATGGATGGATGGATGGATGGATGATGGATGGAGGATGGATGATGGATGGATGATGGATGGATGAATAGATGGATAGATAGATGGATGGATGATGGATGGATGGATGATGGATGGATGGATAGATAGATGGATGGATGGATGATAGATGGATAGATAGATGGATGGATGATGGATGGATGGATGGATGATGGATGGATGGATGGATGGATGGATGGATGGATGATGGATGGATGATGGAGGATGGATGGATGGATGATGATGGATGGATGGATGGATGGATGGATGGATGGATGGATGGATGGATGGATGATGGATGATGGAGGGATGATGATGGAGGGATGACTCACTTGGACCGTGTCTACTGTAGCAGCCACACTTGAACATGAATGTGTCCAACAAGCCTTGAGTGTAAGAAGCTGGATGCCTTCATGTGGACTTTGAAGCCAGAACAAAGAGAATTCCTTTAACTATTGACTATTTCTCTCTAAATATAGAACACCTGTAATCAGCCATTCCTTTTTAAGCCGTCTGCCCTTTGAGAGAAGCGCTGCTGGTGATGTACTCCTCATCACTTTGCTCTCCCCCCCGTCTTTTGGGCCAAGGTGCCAACCACAGTGAGCTGTGAAAAGCCCGACTACACTCAGTGGAACGTATCATTAAGTAGCCGAGAACGACTCGGGGAGATGGCAAAGTCAACCGTGCCGTGACTGCCCGGTACTGCAGAATCCTGCCAGCACTGGCGACGGTCTAATGCATCCAGGTGCAGAGAAAAGGCTGTCACACGTCCTCACTGACACAACGCTCACACCAACAGAGGTGCAAACACACTGACCTCTTTTCAGGCTTGTGGAGTCGCACCTCAACGCTGCGAGCTATTTTTAGCCCCCGCTGTCCACAGACAATTAACCCACAATGACCTTAAATCTTTCAATGTACATGTCCCAGCTGTGTGGGAATGTTTTTTTTTAATCTCGGAAACAGACACTCGACTCCTAATGGTCTTGTTAAAAAGGAATAGAGCAGGTTACCACAGAAAACTGAAAACTTGTACAGTGTATGTGTCTTAAGCATTCGGCTACTTCGTACTATGTCTGGGAAAGGGAAGAGCACCCCCATGCAAAGTTTCAATTTCTGATAATACTTTATTCTATAGAGAACCTTAATAGAGAGTATATATTTCTGTTTGTTAATCTCAAGGAGCTGCATGAAGTAATTGAATAAAGGTGGATACACAAACCACCAGTGGACTTAGTGCTCCATTACTGCATATAAAATTAATCTCATCTCTTTTTTTTCCCCACTACAATTTGATCATTTATATTATGTTGGCTAGTATTCTTTGGGCAGGGGGACTATTATATTTCTATATGGGAAAGATGTTTGTCAGGCAGCAGCACGGGCTTCACGTCAGAGCCCATACTGCTGTCAAAATCTGGTTTAATAATGCATCTCTCCTCCCTGCTCTGCTATAGCTCGGCTTTTATCCTCCACTCATCCTGCCCAGTGTGAGGCAAGGGAGCCTGCGGCCACACACTACTTTCTGCTCGGTGTCCCACATTGCTGCTCCTCGTCTGTGTTCGGCGGGGCCCCTGTCAGTCCTTCCCTCTTCTTGCATCATTCTCTCTTTATGTTTTCAAACTGCGCCGGCGAGGAGGGAGACGCGCGTTGCGGTTGACCCTGCTTGGTGCCAACTGGTGTCGGAACTGTGGGCTCCAGCAGCGCGAGAAAAGTGACATTTTACCTCATGAGAATCAGCGTATGCTGTCCAGTCACATCGCTTCCCTCCTCATTTTTCCTCATTTGTGCACGCCTCCCCCCCCCCACCTAAAAGCATGCAAAATGATATCCTAGTACGAATAGATGACAGGAAGCGGACATTACCTCCTTTTATTTTTTTGTATTGCTCTTGATCGTCATCGTTGTCATCATTTTCCATATGAGGCCCCCAGATTAGACTGTAACATCTTCATAACTGAAAACCCTTTTTGGAAATCTTCCATTCATCTCCTCGCGTGCGTGATGGACAAATCTGGGCATGGCAACACTTCCTGTTACATGTATGTAAAATCGGCCCCTTAACCAGTTTGGTTCTGGAACATCATCATCTGATCTCTGAGAATACTGTATGTCTTAAATGGATTCGTACTTTATTGGGAAATTCAAAAGGAACAGATTTTATTCCTTCTGAATACTAAAAAGCAACATGAAAAGGTTTTGACTATATTGGGATGACAAATTTCATTATCAAGATCCACTGCATAACAGAGGCATGGAGAGAATCAGCTCATGTGTTGCTGTGCTGTGAAAAGAATAGAAATGAATTATGCAAAAGGAAAGGCTGAAAATGAGACTGAGGCAAAGAGAAACACACACACACACACACACACACGCGCTCTCTCTCTTTCTTGTTCTCTCTCATACACACAAATGAAATGCTTGATAAGGAAAAGTTTATAATGTTGGTTGTAAAAAGAGAATGTGAGAATCCAGAAAGCGGAGGAAAATGACTTAAAAAAGCTGAGGAGCGCAACAAAAACCACAGCCATAAAGGAGAAGGAGTTCTGGAAGAGAGGGGAGCGGCTGCAGGAGGGGAACGCTGAATGTGTTGGACAGAGAATAACATAACAGCAGATCCTCAGCAGATAACAGAGCAAATGAATGAAAGGGATGAAATGATTGGCTGTCTTCATAATCAGCTCTCTCTTATTGAAAAACAGCTCATGAGATATCGAGAACTGCAGGGATCTTCGTGAGGTTCCGGATGAATTGAGGAGAAATGACAAAACTGCCCAGAGCATCCCGTTCTAAGAAGAGGAGATCAGAGCTTCTCTGCAGGAAGGCAGCAAACTCGGGGAGCTGGAGAGCTCTGAGAAGAGCTTAAAAGAAGAACTCAGGGAGCTTAAAGAACTACTGAATTAGAAAAATCAACAGATCAGCAAGGGGATGGGAAGACAAGCAAAGCTCATATCCAATCCCAGGCACTGCTGAGCCAGACTGAAAGAGAGCAAAAAATGTGTGTCAATCTGGAGGAACAGCTCCGTGAAAAGGGTGGTTCACAAAGACCCTTCCATTATGGAACAGCAGAAAAAAGAAGGAAAGGGCAGTTTGGAAGTGGAAACCAGGATTCCTCTGGTCTTCCTTCCTCCCTTCTCTCCTTCACAACTGCTACTCAGACGAACCCAGACTTAATTTCTCACGAATTTATTTCATCATTTCAATTTCTTTTTTCATCAACTAATATTTGTACCAATAAACCTCTTCAGTTTGTTTACATCAATCGTGTCTCGTGGGTGGACGACGGAATAATGCAAAAGGTCAATGGAATGTCTGTCATTACGAGTCGCATCACTGTTCCTCCGGAATTATGCAGTAATACTGAGCAAGTGAGTGTGTGAGTCAAGAACTGCACGACAAAATACACACAGCACACTCCTGTGGCTGGAAATGACAACAATACAAGTTCTAATTCCCTGGACGTGGGATTCTTTCATGAATGGGATTTCTGAGGGGCTACACCTGCGCAGCCATTCCAACACTCACTTTACTGAAAATCAAAGCTCAGAATTAGAACATTCAGAGCAGGAAGAGCTTCGTGATCTGCCAATACAGAAGAAACGTAGACAAAGGCTCTCTTGGTCCCATCAGCTTTGCATCTCAATATTTCCTTCTAACGCTACAAGAAAGCCATATTACTGGGACTGAATGTCAAATATGAAGATGTTAGCTGTCATTAAAGTGTCAGCTTCCCCCCTACCGCCTTTCACATGCAATAGTATTATGGGCTTCAAATACCAAACATTTACGGTGCCAGTGTACCCACATGGAACAATACTGTTCATATGAGCTATACAATGCTGACATATATTTTTCGAGATTACAACCCATCATGAAGGAAAAAAATGAAATGGCACTTCAGAGCTAATAGTGTGTGGTTATGACTGCCAGAGGAGCATTAAAGGTGCCGAGTGAGAATGCTCCAGAAAATTTAGAGTAATACATAGATCATACATAAAACCTAAAACCAGTCCATGACCTGTACCTGAAGCCCTAGACACATAACATTTTGAGAATGTATAGTTTGTTAACCGATGCTTACACAGTAAATGCTAAGAAATATTAGCATCGCTATACCTAATTATTGAACCGTAGAAATGCTATAACCAAAGAATTTAGCCGGTAGGCTAGTATGCTTTAGTCAAAACGAGTGTTAGCCTGCTGCTATGGCAACATCTGAACATTTCATCGTTAGGTTTCTTGTGGCACACTTACCTCTCAAACACAAATGCAGTTAATAACAATAACAACAACACCAACAATATTAATACAGAAATCTCATTAATTACACAAAACATGCCATTTCTCTATGCAGCAGAAGAAATAAATGCACATAGAAGACCTATTATCTGCTTTCTTTGAATAGCCTCTTACATCAGGGACACTTAAATTCAGCAATTTTATCTATCTATTTTACAATCTATCAATTTAAGGATTTTGTTCATTTGTTTTTTTTGTTTTTTTTTTACTAATATGTTTGAGTGGTGTAAACCTGTACAGGACCATTTATTTTGGCGGAGTAATGAACATTCCGCAGCCAAATTGAAAAAGGAAACAACAACAAAGCAACCCCAGCAGCGGCACCCGGAGCAGAGGCTAACATGTAATGCTAAAATATGTTCCCTGTGATTGAATGACTCTGACTGCCTCTGAGCTCCAGTAATGAGGCCCGTGTACAACACCATGCTGGTCTTGGACAGGACGTTACTGGGGAAGAAATGAAGTCTCTGCCTTGAAAAGTGATAACAGAAACATAGTCGGGCTATTACATGGCATGAATGGGTGTGACTCCACATGCTTCACTGTAAACAATGCAAATGAGGGATTTGGAGATCAGAGAGCGAGAGTAGCACAATGCTCCTTGGCTGATATGCATATGTCACTGCGACGGGGTTTTTAATTGATCCAATGGGGGAAAACACTCACTGAGTATACACAAGAGAGATTCCGATTCGTCACTTCAAGACTCCCACATCCACGACATTTCCAGACATTCTATTATAATATTGCAAAGGATTAATGGGATTCTTTAGAAGATTCTGACTAAAGAGGGTGTAGGAGTCTAATCCTGCTAATTTTTATACATCTTATATTCTTATTTGGCTGAAAGAATAACGTATTTTTTATTGTGCGGCATGAAGTGACGCCCAGGAAAGCTGTGAGGAATGGCTGCTTATAAAGAGGGGTGAAACGGGAAGGTCAAGGATTCCTGCTGTGAATTTTCCCGGTAAGATAAATACTGAAGACATATGTGGCAGAACCTGGCGGCTCGTGTTGTAATGAGTCCACTAACAGATGGGACCACAGACGTAAATGAAGACAAGTGTCCTGAATTAGAACGCGTAGCCTGCTGAAGTTTTTTTTTGTCCCAGAGTCCCTGTCACAGGGTTTGTCGTGACATTTCCTCATTACTTTACCTTCATCAAGACAGTTTCTTCAAGAATGACTGTAAGCGACGCCCACATCAGGCTTTTGACACAACTAGTCCTTGAAGTACCGAGTTATATAAAGTCCTATTGACCAAGGAGAAAAAGAAGAATCTCAGTCTGACAAAACACATGTAATAATAAGAAACACACAATATTGAGTAATCGGGATTGGTCTGTGTGCCTGGGCCACATCTGATGAAGTGAAGGCAGCGGAGATTGAAAATGCACGGCAGTAAGAGTCTGAGATGCTACATCTGGAGTCACCATGGCAACCGTTTCCCAAGAGTGTGCCAGCTGACAATCAAATCTTGTTAAAATAATAAACGGGGGCGTCTCTCTTTGTCTGATTTACGTGTGTGCGCGTGTGCTCCTGTCACCGGGCTGATGGGGCGAGACAGAGTTTTATCTCAGCAGATTAAGTGCGTCTGTGTTTATCATAATAACTCATAAATTAAAAATAAAGAGAAAAGGAACACAATTGGAGGGGATTTATGGGATTTGGCTGTGTAGGCTAGCATGGTAAAAGACAGGAGGGTGAGAAAAAGAGAAGAGAAAAACACTGAGAAAGTAAGAAAAAAGGTTCACGGAGGTCTTTGAAAAAAACCCAACAAAACCCTACGAGACAGAAGGAGAGAGACACGGTGAATGGTTTAATGAGAGAAGCTATTAATAACCCAGGGCCTGACATTTGCACACAGAGACCTACTGAACATCTCTCTGTTGTGCCCACCATCAATTTCATCCCTCTCCTCCTCCTTTTCGGTGCAGTCGCCCCTCTCTTGCACTTGTCACTTCTCCTGTCGCTCTCCCACATATGACTTGACCCGCAAACAAGCACGCTCCTGCCAATTTTGCCTCCATACGATCCTGACTCCACACTGGGTGTACCAAAGGGAAGCGAAAGTAACTTATCAAAAACAGGGTTTTCATTAGCTGTCAGAAAGAAAAATGAACTCGGCACAGAGTCTGATGTCAATACAGCCAGGAATAGCTCACTCCGACACCCACTGAATACATATCTGTCACTTTCTGTTGACAGAGGAGCACAAACTGTCCAACAGTGAGCGCAGCAACAGTTAGGTGGATGAGCATTTTGGATGAGTGAGGACCAAACGGGACCTGGACTAAAGCTTTGGTCACAGGTTTACACAGATTGGGCAAAATTTTGTGACCCAAAGTGAAAAAACATTGATTATATCTTCATCAATGCTGCAGTAATCAGTGCTGCTCCTTCCCAGTTGCCTCCTGTCCGATGGAGACATGAGCATCAGGACTGGACCGTGGGACATTGGAAGGTGGCCCGGACTGATGCAAGCCATTTCTATTTTAGGTCACGGGGATGACCAGGTGACGCGGTGTCACTTCCCCTGGGAAAACAAGGCATCAGGGTGCACTGTGGGTAAAAGGCAAGCTGGCAATGGCAGCACGGAGGAGCTTTGGGAATGTTCTGCTGAGAATCCTTTGGTCCTACAAACCACAAACACAGCTACATCAAACCCATATTCCCTGATGGCAAAACAGCAAAACAAGCTTTTAGGAATGACTTGAGGAGCACAGCAGCAACACAGCATTATGCAGGTTATAATGCTGCGTATGATCAACGTAGCGACATGATCAGTGGGTATGTGAACAAGTCAATGGTGGTTTTAGACACATCAGGGCAACAATGAGTCTTCTGCATCTCTTGTGAAAAGCAAAGTTAAACGAAAACGGCGGTATGAGCAAACTGCTCCCAGGAAGAGGTGGACACACGGGTACTTCATTTATGTCTCAGGAGAGTCTTTCGGACTTGTGAGCAATAAGTCTAGTCATTACTCATTAAAGCTCAGTGGTAACACACCTCCACACGTCCCCTCCTCTCTCCCTGCATGCCTACATGTCCCATCCATCTCTAACTCTCACAAATATGTGCGGAGGCTGCTGGGAACACGCATGGGCGAGAGAGTGAAATGAGCCATATACGACTGCATATATACAGCAAACTGGAGGACAGGTAATCGATAGAGCAGGAACAGTGGCGACCAGATGAGATCACAGCCAGAGGAAGAAGCAATGGCCCTGCTCATGAAATGGACCTTTGTAAGCTGTAGATGTTGCAAATTTATATATATACGTATATAAAAAACCCTGCTGTTAAGACCCTAACCCTAACCTGTTACTTAATATATTAATGGAAAAAACAGTATCGAAATAGTAGCAAGGTAAAGAAAATAAATGAACATCTATTACAGGAACTTTCAGGATGAATGGCTGAGGCGCAACCCTACAGAACTTTTTGGCCCCCTTTGCAGGGTCCTCGCGCTGAAGCTTTTGTTGCATCCTGAACAGACGATTGTGTGCATTCCTGAAACCAGCTAGCAAAAGCGTGACAATGTGTGTTGAAAATCTTTATTTTCCTCATTCAATAGGCTGGTAATAAGGTTTTAGTCTGCCAATATGGTGCAGGCGATAAGCACAAAGGCCAATAATCCGTCCAAATATTAGCCTAGGTTTCAAAAATGGCTTCCATGAATGAGAGCATTTGTGGCAGTGCGTGTTTGGCTCCGTGTGAGGCTTCACCGCACCTATTGCACCATTTGGAAAACAAGATTACTAATCAAATTGAATAAACAAAACGCCTTTATCTCTGCAAATTCCAGCATTTTCTGTAAATTATATAGCTTGTGTGTGTCTGTTACCCTTGTGTGTTGCCAACAGTGATTATGATGCAAATTTCCAGTTTACTTGTTTTTATTGTTTATGCCCGACTTCATAATATCATCCGTGCTGTTTACTAAAACCAGGAACATTGTCAGTGTTTAGTGGAGGTTGGAATACTGTTAGACATAAAGAAATTATAGCTCCTTTATCTCCACTAAATTTTGACTTCTGCTTTGAGTTGGCCAATAAAAAGAACAATAAAAGACTCCAGTTAAAACACCTGAAAATTGTTACTGTTCTGATTTAATCTGATTTACTAGCCTCAGTAAAAGTCTTAAACAAACACATGGAAATGCAATATAAAACCTGGCAAACTGCACCTAAAATTTAAAATTATCCAACGTCGCTCCAAAGAAACATCTCTCGTATTGATATCAGCCATTTCTGGTCGAGGGGAACTGGACCCACCGACCCCCTGAGCAACATCTCAATAGAAGATGTTGTTTTTCATTGCTTGGAGTGGACAGTTCAAACCCGCTAATTTCATTATTGATTGGCTGAACCAAATCACTTCCCAACCAGGCTGAGTTCAATATATTTGCACCTAAAGGATCAATGAGCCACCAACACTGGTGTTGTCTTGCCTTCTTAAATACACAGATGTTTTGGTTTTTTGGTCAGATATCGGTGCAAAAAGAGGATTTTCACCGTGACAGTTTCGAGAGTTCCTTGTCAATACTGTCCATGCAAAAAAAAACACAAGTTGTTTTTCTCAGCCATCTGACAGCATCGGTGGTCACAAAGCTGGTGGAAGTCGTTTGTCTGAGAAAGTAGGTGGAAAGTGTCATACACTGAAGAGTAAACTCATTTCTTTAATTGGAAACTTTTCTCTCACTTTCGAAAATGTTTACGGTTGGATAAAATGGAAGCTTTATTTTTTTTAAAAAGAGTCGGATGCGTCAGAGTCCTGTTAGTCCTGTGCTGCGTTTCTTAATAAGGACTGTTGCAAATGTCGCCGCACAGTTACACTTACTTTTGCCCTGAAGTCCTACAACGCAGTAAGCCTGATTTTTCTACACACAAATTCCCTTTAAAAGGTTGTTGAAACATTAAAAAAAAGACAGGTAAAACTTTTTTATCGCCTAGACTCCGCAGCAGTAAATTCCACCGTAGCAGCCGGGTCACTTCTGAGCAACCATTTAAGTCAGGTCACCCTCTATGCTAATAGGGGGCACAGGAAGAGGGGCGCCAAAGTAAGTCAGTGGAGCTGAGATGGACACACACTCACAAACCCACACACACACACTCTCTCTCTCTCTTCCTGGATGATGTCACTCGCTGCTGCAATGAGTCATTTGCACTAATGATTTGCTCCTATACAGAGCTCATCTAAAAGGTGCTATCGATCTGTTTGTCTATGAACATAGAATACTGTACATGAGTGTGTGCCTGCCAGAATGAATGTGGTTGCCCTTGTGCTTGGGTCATGATGAAATGGAAAAGCTTTTTGAGGGCATTTATGCTCATTTAAGCTCCAAATCCTCTTTGAGCAGAAATCCTGAAAGGAAAGAACCCAAGACAGGACAAAAACAACCATCTCTGCTGGATTTCAGTAGCTCTTAAAAGACATTCCTGGAAAGGGATGACCACTCTGTGTTATTTTAGGTAGGAATGAATCCATCATTTTCATTTCTAAACAAATTATGGTCGAAAGACAAAGTGCTGCGTGAGCCTGTTACATATTTGAGTTTAAATCAGAGCAGCAGTTATGAAAAATGCGTGTTTGCTTGTGCAGAACAGATATTGGAATTGCTGCTTAAAAGCCACCTAGATAATTATAAAAGGTCATCTCTAAAGACTCCAGGGACCACAAGGGGTGGACAATTTGGAGGGACTTTTCTAAATCAGGTGGCGATAATACATGCGCAATTATAGATTTGATGGACATTTTCTAATAGCACCAAATGGGGGTGTGAATCAATCAGTGAAAGATGCATGATTTAATTAACAAAGGATTATAAATGAGAGTTGATGAATCACGTCCAACTGTCCCGTCTTGCTTCATTTTGCCACCATTCTGCTCGTGAACCAGAGATTCTGGATCATGTGATCCGGAACGCCATCTGTGTTTTATTAGTTGTTCATCTACCCGAGTACACGGCTTTGCATCAACAAGAAGACGCTTTGTTTTTATGGAGAAGGCCCAGAGGTCTCAGTCGTGCAGGGTCTGACAGGAGCCATTATAAAAATGTCGCCTAACTCAGGATGCTCTGTAAGAAAGGAGTGGAAATTCTCCTCCGTGTCGCCCACATGCTTCCAGTCAGGGGTGTCCCAGCGCGTTCCTGCTTCAACAATCTCCTCCTGCTTCTCCTCGCTCTCCCTGTCACTCTGGACCTCATCAGCTCCCCCCACCTCGCACTTCTGATCTTCTCCGTAGCTGTGAAGAAGCAGCCACCAGGAGCCGTGTCGCCGTGACGATGGCGCCTGTTGAGTCCACTTTCATTTCTTTTTTGATCTTCCCACTTTGTTATTTCCTAACTCCTTTTGCACTTTGGTCAGACACATGAAATACTGAATAACAGATGAAGAGGAATGACAGCACATGCGGGCCTGGAGAGAGCAACCTCTAAAATCTAATCAGCTGTTTCCTGTAATTTGGCCTGTCTTACAGCAATTAGTGTGCACGTTAAAGAGAACGGGAAGGATGCAGACACTGGCAACACACTAGGTTATATCCCGAGGAGCTGATGCTTCGATGCTCTGCAGCAAACGTGCGCCGTGCTGACATGTGGATAAGGCTGACAAATTAAAAACACTCCTGAAAAAGATCATAAAGGCTATCAGCGCTGCCTGGATGCTGACATGACAAATGGTCACGCGAGTTACAGCTTTTCCAATAGACACCTCAAAGAATCCCGGATACTCGTTACCACTTTACAAGAATCCCCTTTTTCTGAACGGTGACAGGAAGAATGATGCTACATTAGGGAGCAGCATGGAAAACCATATGGAGCCCTCTGATCTGCACTGAAAAAAAACTGGCATCACATGGATCTCAGCAGGCATTCCTGTGATACTTCATCCTTGTCATTTCCTGGGAAAATAGCGGGAAGAATTCGACGGGTCCTCGTTACCCAGGATGGGCAGCTGGAATGGCGGGCCGGTAACCTGCACAGAGACTGTGTCAGCCTCAGCCCTTCGATATCGCTGATCATCTGGAACCCCCAGTCGTTGGGGTAATTTGGGTTCAATTATCCACATCACACAGCAGGAGGCCTTGACTAACCACTGCCTAACAGTGCTTTGTAGAAGAAAACAATTGGTTATTTACTGACCATAAGAGAGGGAATTATTGAATACTATGGTGATAATATGGTACCTCGAAGGAGCAGAGCACAATGCTAACCATGTAGGAGCTCCCTGAGACCTGCACACCAGCTTTCATGAATTCAATCTTCGATGCATTTGTACACCAAAAAAGATAATTAAGCCTATTTAGTGTACAGAACATACATACGTGCGGCTTCCTATACATCCACACGAAACAGTAGGGGAATAAAAACGACATGCGAGTCTCATGCTAATGAATCCCACTGAAACCTCTGCTCCTGCAGTTAGGCCCCATCGCTTCGCACCAACAGTGTTGTGAATGCTGAAGGGCTCCCTTGTGTCCCCCCCCCCCTCCCCACACACACACACATCACTCTGTCCATCCCCAACTTTCTGAGGTACTGGCAGTGCAGACAAGAAGTCCCGCCGCATCATTAAGCGCCTTTTCGCTGCACGCTCCCCACACCCAGATGCAGCGAACAAGGCTTTTATGTGCTGGCTGATGGATTCTCTATTAAGGGGTGCTGCACAGTCTCATTGCTCATTAAAAATGAATGGAGACAAGCTCACTGCTCAGATAATTATGCATACACACCTCGGAACAGCTGACCCGGTGTAATGGTGACAACAGTCGGGCACTTAAGAGACACATGTAGCGAGATACAGTTAAACAGAACAAATACAGAATAACAAGTCCTCAGGATGCAGAATAATAATAATAATAATTAGAATAGTTAAGAAGTTTCCTTGAGTCACACCGACTCAGTGCACTCCGGTTTCCTCGAGGCAAGGACAATTCAGCACAATGTAGTAACTGTGGGCTTCATTTCCATTTTTTAGCAGAAGGAAGACATAATCTGAGTTGTCACAGTGTCTCAAAGCTGATTTCATTTCTTGGCTAATGAGTCAGTTTTCCTTTATTTTCTGAAAAACTGCTGCTGTGAAGGGCCAAACAAATGGCAGGCATTCACTAAAGCTGCCAAATACAATTAAGTTTGATTCAAAAGTGCTTATGGGGCAGATTTGTCACATTTTGAACACCCCAATTGCTGTAAATGCAGCGCCCAGGTGAGTCACAAATGGCGCCCGGCTAAAACCACCACACAAACAACGTGAGAATTAGAATTCCACGGTGATAATAGAAAATAATGTGCACCCTTGATACTATAAAACTGCATTTTACATTTGTTTCAGCCCTGATTCACCAGTGGCTGACAGTCTGCTTGGACCCATGTGGTGATCTGATGAGATAGCTTCCACAGCTGGATGCACATACACAGCCTAATCCTTTAAGAAGTTTGAAAAGGAGAGAAAAAAATATATACATCTAAGAGATTTATTCAACTAGTTTCTAGTGAGATGCTTTGCTTCGAGATACAGCATGGGAGAAAGCAGACAAACAAACTGCTGGCAGCATCCAGAAGGGCTTCAGGAAGATCCAGAGGAAAAGGCACTGGAGGTTAATGACAGCTGTTGCTTGTAGAAAACTCCTGCACGTGGGTGCAGCCATTATACCGAAACAGGCGGGTAATGAACCAAAATGCCTTATTAATTCCAGTGGAAGACAGGTACAATTGAGTGAGGTGGAAACGCTCAATGGCAACACTGGGACAGGGACAGAGAGGAAAAAGGCGACATCGTGGGCCGGCTAGCATGGAGAAGGCCGTTCTCTATTCATTTACACAGGAATGCATGCCAAGTTTAAAAAAAATAATCTAAAAGGTCTAAAAACATTTAGATAAATCCAAACGGCTTTACCAACTGGATAAAGTATTAAAAGTGCAGCCTGGATGTTACAGAGACTGAGAGACAAAGAGATTCTCCCAGATTCCCAAAATGTTCTCGTTAAATGTGGTACAATTGTGTACTTGTACCTCGGAAAATGGAAAGCCGTAAGTACCTTTCTAGGTATGTACTGTATTTCTTAGGAGGAATTCCAGAATATTGACGTGAAGAACATGGTTAAAGCAGAATGTCAACAGATTTTAAGGGTATTTCATCTGAAAATGAACTCTATTGTGTGCATTAAAATTTCATGTTATTGAGAGGCGTCAGGATGTCATGAAGTTTACGTAAGCGGATGTGTGTCATCGCTGGCCGTGCGTCTCCGCTGCTCCCTCAACTCTGAATATCACATTCATGATCGCACGGGTCATGAATAACAAAGCGGGAGATGAGACAAAGGGGTGAATTTGGCCGGCCAGTGATCACAACAAGCCTTATTTACTTCACTGGGCCTCCGTCTCCTCTCTTTATCGTCTCTGTTGACGAATCTAAAGTGTTGCATCTCTCCAGCAGGCAACAATCCAGAGGGCTTGACATCAGGTTTGACAGGCGACATAAGCAAACACTTATTAAAGATAAGGAAAGACGCGCTGTGATGAGCACAAAAGCTCTCTGCTCTACAAAGCGCTAAATCAGAAAGCAACGGAGATCTAAAGGCTCATTTCCAAGATCTTTTGCTCTTTTCACATAACATCCACAAGCCAATGTTTATATTTTTGTCCCAATACATAGAAGAAAAGCATCCTATAAAGTCAAACCCTACTAAATCCTGGTCAGAATCATTCATGGTGCCATTTCCTTCATGTCTGCCTGACCCTCCACCTGCCTCATTCTGTGTAAGTGTGAGCTTAGCCTCTCTGTTTTGCTCTGACTCCCTCCTGAGGTGATCCAATCCTCTCCTCCCCTGGACCCCACCGCTCAAAGTCAGCAGTTGAGACCACCCCCGACGGTGCGGGACTGTTGTCCATCTGTCATGGAAAAAAGCCTGCCAGAACCAAACATACAGATCCCAAAGTAGGGCTGCAGACAGCCCAACAAGTGTTGTTTCTGCTATTTAAAGCTGGGAGTCACCAATCTAAATTTCATCATGTGAAAACAGAACAACAATAAAAGCGTTTTAAAATAGAAAAACATGCTCGATAACCACAAAATGGCCTGAAGTATGGTGAAAAACAGTTCTCACCCTCCTACCTTCCTGAAATGTGCGCACGGTTGATGGGTGGTTTGAGCTGCGCACCGACAGCCACAGGAGCTGGAAGAGAACTGGCAAAGCCAGACTTGGACGGCTCCTCCAGGATGAGACGATCTATTTCCATTGTGAGTTTTCCATTGGCTGCAGTGATGAGTATAAGAAACAGGGCGACTCCTACTCACAAACTGTTCCAAAGAGCATATGAAGTAAAGGTGTCAAACGACAGCTAAAAGAAGAAATATAACAGTTTGTTGTATTTTCGGATGAGCTGTTAAGAGAAACAGTATTGTGTGTGCGGTTGTGGGTCATGTTGGCCTGCAGCATGTTCAGATATAGTGAGAGGACCGTTTAGAAAACAGGCTTCAAAACCCAAAAACACACATCTTTTTAGCACAGAAGCATTTCTCTGAAACACATTCAAATTCAGAAATACTCCATTGTTTAGGGTGCAAACAGGAATAAAGGCTGGCCAAAATCTTGAGAGTTTTCTTTTCAATGAAGCTTAACTACAGATGTAGCTGCCTTCAAACAAGGCCGAGCACAGAGAGAGAGGCTCTTTTGTATTCTTGACACGAGCCCGGCGGCACCTTTAAAACGAGTTTAGGGTGCGCTCCGAGTCGCATTTGATGGCACGCGTCTCAGATCAGTTGCCATTAATGATTCACAGCAGGTCTGGATGAGCTGGAGCTTCCTGGCAGATGAATGAGGCTATTTTCTATTTGCTCGGAGGCTTGCGAGACCTTAGCGAACATGCTCAGGGGGCTAACACAGTTCTATCATTACAGGTCCCAGCTGCTAGCTAAGTTACAACTTTCGACACAAGGCATCCATTCTTGCATCAACAGGAGGCAAACAGGAAGGAACACGGCGTTACTCTAAATGAGTTTGTCTCCTTGAATGTGAATGAGGTCGTTGTGACTTCATCATAAATCCGATATTTACTTTTTAGTAATTATTAACATTTCCCTGGAGTTTTTTTTTTTGCTTTGTTTTTACCTTAATTATAAACTCACAGTACGTTGTCTGAAAGAATAGAAAGAATTTGACACTGTAGACACCGGAGTTTTATTCTCTTTCAACCAATTATCTTATGCCCAAAGGTATAGACACTCAGCCTGGTATTATGACAATGGCAGGCATTTGCTATTAGCTTGAAGATAAACCTGTATCAGTGAATTTGCTTCCATCTCTTGTGGTCTAGTTTTGGATATATTTTGTGGCACTGTTACTGTATAGTGTGTCAGTTTAATATCAAACGTTCAGTCTCAACGTCACTGTTATAACAACATAGAAAGCACCGCTAACGCTAGCAACAAGGCAGGCGGCAGGAAGACATGCCTTTATCTTCTCAACTGTGACTGTCACTCACCTCCTGTACTGTAGTTGAGAGGCAGTGAAGTACGACGCCTGCAAAAGTCTCAGAAATGAATAAACGTGGACACTCGCACCATCACCGAGGTGAGAACGCCGGTCCGGAGGCTGTTTAAGTGGTGCTAAAAGCTACACAGCCCCCTTGCCAGTGACCTCAAGGTCATCATCTGTAACACTCTCAACCACAAAAAGCATTTAATAAAGCCAGAGTTTCCCCTATGCTGTCTGCACCATCCATCCAAATCCTCTTCTTTATTCACCCATCCCTTCAGGGAAATAAGAGTTGATCCCTTCTTTCATCACACTCCGCACCTTAAACCCCCACCACCACCACAAACTCACACACACACACACACACATACACACACACACACACACACATTTGTCCATTCTCCTTATCCTTCTGAGTCTGACACAATCACAAAACCTCTCTGATCAATCACAGCCACCTGATTGCTTTCCCTCTTCTTCCCTCTCACCTTTATTTTCATCCCTACTTTTATGGTTCAGCATTCGTTTTGTTTTGCGTTGTTATGTTCCCCCCCTTCCCGACTGGATCAAAGTCATGAATAAGGTGAGGTGGCCACAAGCAACACACTCCTACCTTCCTAGTCCTACTCTGACTCAGACTCAAGCCCACACACACACACACACACACACCATGACCATCTTTTATAAATATTGAGCTAATTTCAACTATATAGGTTAATTCCCCGCTCACATCAGATGTCTGGGTTTCTTTTTTCTCTCATTTAAGTGGGAGGAAAATAAAAGAGCAGATTTCACGGGGTGGTAATTCCATTTTCTTTACACTTCATATCTGTGCTCAGTGGGCCACAGCATCACAGAGGGTGTAAGGAATAAAGGGAAGCAGGAAATGTTCATGCGTAGCTGTTGCACAAACACGCTGCCGCTCTTCCTGGAGGACGCTTCTTATACAAACGTAGCTGCACACTCGCCCTGCTAGCGTTGGCATCCCGCTCTGCCAGATGACATCATCACCTACACGGCAGAACCTGTGACACCAGGAATGTGCTCCTACTGGATGTTGTGAGTACAAACAGATTGAATATAATAAAAAAAGGAAGGGTGCATAAAAAAGAATTGCCCTGCTGGGGGGAAAAAGTCTTCCAACAGAACTGGGGAAATGTTTTTATCTATGCCAGACAGCCTGTCTTCGCGTCCATTGTCTATCTTCTGTTACCTGAGGGGAAGCTGCTGTCTGCTACTCTGACTGTTTGCAGCTCAGGGCTCAGGCAGATGCACCATATGCACACGACCGCTTTCAAAATAGGAGGGAAAAATGATGCAGAAGAAATATTTAGATGAATGAAAACGGTGAGGAAGAGCAGAAAGGCTGTTCTGTGAGGTTAAGAAGAGAGATAAGTTTGTCAACCCGCTTAGTGTGAGACAAAATTTAAATCAGTAACGCAGTGAAGCCGAGCGACATGTCTGAGTTACTCAATCAACGCGCGACGAGGATCCCACTCAGCGTGATCTTCCCATAATCTAATCTCTTCAAAGGTACGGCAGTGTTTCCAGCCCTCTCGGCCTCCTTTTACATAATCGGGTCTACTTGACCTGCCACCGCTTACTGCGCCTCCTCACTTACACAACTCTCCCACCTACAGCACTCTGTTTCTTTTATGTTCAAAAAAAAAAATCATCAGAGAGGGAGAGAAAAGAGAAAAAGGGAAAGAGGAGGGCGCGGATTTTCAGTACATCAGCATCAACAGAGTCTGTGATGAAACACACGGATAATTCGGCTGTGCAGCGGCTTTGGAGAAGAGTTGGAAAGATGCAGAAAGCTGAAAACATTTTAGATTTTTGGCGAACCAAACCATCCCCTCTCCACCTATCGCTTATTGTGTCTTTTTGAAACTAACAGCCGCCGTGATTCCAAAAATAGGAACCCACCCAGCCCCATACCGGCTTCATCGTGAAAGAGGGCTCCTGGAAAGGGGTCAAGGGGCTGACTCTCTGCCCTCATCAGTGGGTGAGTTTCTGTCAGTGGGTTGCCCACCGCCGCTTCTCAGGCGACAGCAGTGACAAGCCTACACCAATCAGCCATCTTGTTCCCGCGAACCCCCTCCCCCCACCTCCCCGCGGGTCACCTGGAGCCAAAAGTGAAGGTTTCAAAGACAGAGAGAGTGATCCCACGGCCTGTCGAGATCGTTACAGATTCTTGTCCAACCTTTTCCCTGTCACCGCCACAGCTAGCTAGCCCGGCACGCAGCCTCTGACCTCCATTAAAAAAAGAGAGCAGAAAGGAGGGAGGGGATACGAAGGTATGAATGGGCCCTGAGACCAGGCTGAATGAAATGACAGCAAACTGTTCAGGTCAAAGGGGAAAATGGGAGAAACGGACGATGAGGCGGCCTGCTTAACAGTTTGGGTGGGTGTAGTTTGACAGCTCTCATGATAAAACCGTCACATCTGACCCGCAGTTCCATATACATACTGCTGATATCACACTGATATTACATCAAGGCAGGTTAAATTATTCTAAGATTTGATTTTTAACCATCGAGGCAGAGGATAATCGCAGATCGGGGGACCAATTGCTGGGATCAGCCCGGTTTAGCATTACAGTATCTGCTGGAAAATTAGCAACTAATATCACTCATCAGTCTTTGGTTTCATGTTGAGAGACGAGTGCGCACGCCGAGAGAGCGAGCCTCTGCACCTACACCCCGTCTTCCTCGATACCACGGGCTTGAGGCTAATTACTGCAGCCATAGGAGTCGAATACTGATGTAAAATTAGGAGGGAAAAACCGACAGGGAAGCCAGCACGTGTCACACAGGCCTGGGCAACCGTATAAACCCAGTTCATTTTTATTTCATAATCACAGGCTACTCATGAACGATCAAACAATTTAAGCCTCTAAACAGTTTGGATTAAATTACGATCCCCCACATTTATCGAGTCAAGTTTTGCTTTGACCACATTTTGCGTGCAAAGCAGTGCTGTGTTTTATCAGTACCGTATATATGCTGTACATACACAATGACCAAGGGCATTATATAAGTGTGCACGCCATGCTTGAGCGTCTGAAGGCGATGTTTCAGTACTCTCATAGATCTACTGATGAATAATAGATGAGGCAGTGTCCCACATGTTGGAATATACCACAAAATTTACCACAAGCTGGGCGAGTTGACCACTGCAGACAAGAGCCTGTAAGGAGGTGTCACATGCACAAACGCGGGTGTGGAGGTGATCTCCTCTCCTCCCGGTAAAGACAGGAGGCACAAACCAAGGACGGGAACTTCAGATTCAGCGGACCTGGGATAAGACGCCCAGTCTGCCTCGCAAACACCAACAACAACCTAATTAGATCACAATCAGAGACCAGCCTCGGGAGTGATTCAAGGTTGCTGGTTTCAAGTTTCGCAAAGATAAAATGCAACCACGGGAACAACAACCGCGCCGCGATTAATTAAAGCCGCAACAGGTGTCCGGCAAGGAGTCGCTGCGCTGATGAATGAAGTTAGGGCGACTCCTGATTGATTCTAAAGAAAGAAAGTGAGTAAAAACAAAACAAACTGCAGTGAGAACGACTCTTTCATCAAGTCAACCCAGTAATTAAACACCTTCAGCTGTGGGCACCAGAGAGAACGTGAGAAAGATAAATACATACACAGCGCGACTGGAACAGATGGAGACACATTTTTAGGATTATGATGCATCGAAAGAGGGAGGAGTGGGATCTTAACACGGCAACACTGATCCTCTTAGGTGGGAATCTCTGCTCCTGCAGCTGTGAGCGTGCACACGTATACGTGCGACTTGTCAATGCCTAATTCTCAATTTAGTCTCAATTCAGTTACCAGGGAAACCAACTAGCCGGGCAACAAATGGCTGTTTAAAAATACGCCGCACGCAAAAAAGTAGCATCTCGTCTCGGCGCGCTGATTTGTTCGTGCTCGGAGCGAGTGATGTGTTAAGAAAGAGGAGATAATAGGAGGAAGGAAGGTGGGAGAGAAGGAGGGGCTGGTGACGGGAGTGTGACTATTTTTAGTCCTCATGTGTGATCTACGCCGGTAGGTGTGGAAACCAAACCGTGGAGGGAGGAGGTTTAGGTCGGCTCTGCTGTGCGTTTTCAAAGGCAACACGTGACGAACTTTGTCTACTCGGTTTAAAAAAAAAGTCAATGTCACATTTTTTTTTTAAAGTGGAAAATTCCACGTTCCCTTCGCCCGCTAAGAGGTAAAGGTACCAAATGTCTCTGTAAATCCGAATAAACTGAATGCACTGAAATTAAAGTGAGTGCACCGCAGGAGCGGCAGAAAGGGGAAAACAATCATATCTTAATGAAATCAAGCTAGGATTATATCCATAAAGCAATTCAATCACCTGTTAATCCCACTGTGATTGGGTTTTGGAGGACACGCACACACAGATGCGATCGTGAGAGATTAAAGGGCATTTATCAATAAAATCACAGACGAGTCGTAACACTTTGAGGGCGATTCCTCACACACTGAACTCAGGGACGGAGGAGGACTCCGCTGTGAATGAGAGCACAGAGAAAAGTCCCTTCAGAAAACTGGTCCAGCTAAAACGAGGCCTCTTTCCTGCGACACACTTTGTTTTGTAATGCTATAGCCCTGGCAGCCAGCGCCGTTTATTAGATTACGCGGCTACCACATCAATCACGCCGTGATGTGAATGGCTTCCACTTATCAAAGCATTTATCTGATCATCCTCTCATAAATGGCTTGATGAATTGCGCCATCCTCTAACTTTGGTCTAATCGTAATTGCATCTGTCTCCAATGGAGACAGACTCTTGTCCCTCGCTGTCCCCGTCTCTAAATCACTCTTTGGAGCTGGAATCGCACATAAACACCCCCCCCAGAAGATTTGCTGTTGGTCGGACGGTGGATGAGGACAGAAAACAGTCAGTAGCCATTAAAAGTGATTCATCATTTCAGTTTTTATGCACTGACGCCGGGATGTCTAACGGTTGCAGTGTCGACGTCATTAGAAAAAGAAACGTCAGTTTATCGTGGGAATCAGACTCAACTTTTAAAGAACTGACACATTTCAGGGACGTCACAGACTGACAGAAAAGCCTCTTGAGATTTCAAAGACGACACCCCAAAGTAGTTAAAACTGCGATAGCAGAGTGCTTCTTGTCGACTTTGGCGTTAAAAAAACCAAACGCTAACACCAACAAGGTGAGTTTCTGACTAGTTTTTACCACTCTTTGTCTTTTCATGCATGAACGCCGCTGACAGAGTCCATGCACTCACACACATTCTCAGGTGCTATGGCTGCGCACTCACACACACACACACACACACACACAAACACACACACCTTCGCAGAGCTCTCAGCGGCAGCCATCTGTGAATTTATAAAAGCATTTGGCCGGCTTCTCGGCGTTCACACCGTCTGACTCAACTGTTACTGTTTCCCAGCATGCCATCTGTGTGGAACACACCATCAGTGACCTCATGCCTGGAGACTGGAGCACAGGCCAGCTTTACAACTATGGCTGCTCTGCAGGGGTGAAAAAAACAGGCCAGGTATTTATTTATGTCAGTCTTTACTGCTAATCTATCACGTTGGGTCTGCTCTTTGTTTCTCCGTCCTCCTTAGAGCGCAGAGCAAACCCGTGGATGAACATTATGAAGGGGTAATTGAAGGTGTGAGCTCTTCTCTCCTGCTTTGAAAAAGCTGCAAGACAGACAGAGCAAAGAAAAGAGTCAAAGTTCTGTGTTCGCGATTCCCAACTCAGCCTTCTATTTATAGCAGTCCTCGTCTGTTAACCCCCCAACTCTGTTTACCCCAACACAGAAATGCCCGTCTCATCTCACTCATCTCCAACTTTCCTGTGAAAACGAGTCTCCCACAGGCGATGCCATCCATCAAATTACGTACGGGCGGAGTGAATTCATGATAATACTGAGAACGTTCACTCATGCTTATGCCCGCAGAGTGCACGAGCCAAGTGAGATATTCCAGTTATTATTCATTTAAAGCCACCTGCTGCCAGTCTGCTCCACCTGGAATGAGAACATTCTTTATAATTCAAAGACCTTGACCGAAACATCCATCACTTCGGTGCATCCACACATTTGGCTGCCGATGCCAACGTCTCTATCCAACAATAATTAGCTGCAGTGCTAACGCCAGCTGATAGGAGCCTCATTAGCATAGATAAACCTCCCAAGGGGGGATTGCTGGTGTTACAGTCATGATGGAAACCCAGAATGCAAAGTGTTTGTGCGGGAGGGAGAGGCGGTTTGTTAGGCAAACTGGTGTAAAGTGATCGTGGAATGCAAATGTTTTCTTTGTCTGTTTATAGAAGCGAACTTGATGTGAGCAATGCAGGTACAAAGAAAATTGTAATGAAAACAAAAACAAATCAACAACTTTATCTGTAACATGAAAACAATAGAGCAGAAAACCTGAGATAGCAACAGAAAGCGAAAGTGACGTGATGGAAGACCCGATACGGTGAGATTACTCTGTGTTTCTCTGCAAAATTAAATCTCTCACTGTTCATCCGCAAGAAACGACGCCTGACCTAAAATGATTTATGGCGCACAATAACGCAGAGTTGTGAAGATAAGTGGGTTTACAAATGCAGATTCAATTCAGATCCAACATCAGATGATTTATTGAATGCTAGGACCTCCTTTCTGAAGCACAATTCTGGCTGCTTTGGCGGCTCGGGCAGTCGGCCATCTCTGAAATATGCAAATATTTGGCAGATAGGCCTCATCTATGACACCCGGCACACCTGGATACCCGGAGAATACGTCCAAAGAGCCTCTGCAGACGATCTAAATCAATCTGCTTGTGCTGTGCATCTGCTCCACAGTCCCTCATGTGTAAGATTGAAGTGTATTGCTTATATATGCACGACTCCGAGGTTATGGACCGTGCCCTCTTCACAGCTGAAGTGGATTCCTTATGGTGCATTCATTATGATTTGTTGCTCCTGTTTCACTGCTGCTCTGAAGCAGCTGCAAAAATGGACTTAATAGGCTCTGTTTGGCTAATTGAATTCTAATAAGTTTAAAGCGTAACGGAACCTTTTTATCGTCTAACACGAAGCTGGTGAGAATCCACTGAGGGGACCTTTTGCTCAGCGGCAGCGGACCATGGCCTGACTTGTCAAAGAGCACAGACGTCGGTCTCGCTGGAGGGGTTCGGAGATTGAATTAATATCACTAAAAGTTAACCTTTGAGGGTGGGGGGGTGGGGGGGGCTTACAGAAATCTATTAACATTGTTATTCTACCACTTCACTTTTCAAGCTTTGCGCGGTGCCGTGAGATGGCACATGGTTGGATTAATCCCCCAGCATGGGTAATCCTCCAAAGACATCTGGATCAACAAAGAACCATGATTTCTGGATTTGTGAAGGACGCATGCACGTGATGAAAATGGCACGAAAAGGGAAGAGTGCACAATGATGTCACTGCGATGCTGGCATCCTTGATAGTAGCCTAATGAATCATTATCAGTGCCGCGTCACGTGATCAAAAGCCAATATCTTGCATGCCTCGCTGCTTTTAGCACATTCCTCCCCCCCATTTCATTTCACGTCAAATTTAAAAGTTGTCTGTCTGGTTAAACAGTATAAAATAATTTGTATCAGTCTTTAAAAGAACTGAGCTCACGACTCTTCAACAACACAAACACACCCTTGTAGTTCTACTTTTGTGGGGACATTGCCCACCTCACTACTCTAATCGTAACCATCTCAACTAACCTACTAACCTTAACCTAAACCCAATTCAGATCACAACCATAAAACCAAGTCTTAAACTTCAAACAGTCCTTTGAAATTGTGGGGACCCACATTGCAAAAACGCCCTTAGTTTGCTAGTAGAACGAGTATGTTGGTGCGCGATAAGTAGCAAATGCACGGACACACACACACACACACGCACACATAGAGACAAAGGCATTGACGTCGAGGGAACAGTTCCAGAGACAAGCATTAATCCTCACAGATTTAGTGTTGCAGAACATTTGCTTTTGTCACCCTGTGTAGCCAGCATAGGACACACTTTATGAATTACCGTGTTTCTGTGTGTGGGGCAGGTGGCGAGATGCGTTCATGGTAAGAACAAGAACAACACAAAAAGACGCTACGATGGTGTCTCCTTCTTCAAATGCTGCTGATCTCATTCTCTCCTGAGAAATAAGATGCAGTTTATTTCTCCATCTTGGCCAGTGCATGCAGAACCATCGCTCACGCTCTCTCCCGTGCTCATTATCCACACTGTAATGAGCACGTCTGCCCAGTGAGCACAACACTGTCTAATCTTAAAACTGTTTGCATTCTGCTGTTTGCTTGCAGCTAAATCCAGGACCACTCCATTAAAACAAGGCGTTGCTAAACGACAGCGTACTCGTTGTCGTCCTTCTCCTGGTGGGATTAAATTCAAGAAGGGGAGAAGGTTTTTCACTTGAATGGGGCTCGGCGCGTAATGAATAAATATCTGTTGCAATTTGATTAAAAAGACCGCAAAGGTGCTATTTACTTTGGGATATTTTGTTCACTACCTGCAGTGGGTGTTTGCGGACTATAAATGAGAAAAAAAGGTTAAATCAAATCAAAAGAGGAATCAAGAGATGAGGTCAAATAGATTGACCGACAACGTTAAACTGCTTTCATTGGATTCCAAACAAGTCCAATGAGAGGAGCCCGGGCCCCCAACAGTCGGAATTCTGTTAAAGATTCATAAAACTGATAATCATCGAGTCATTTTCAGGCTTATCTTCGAATGCCTGTTGATCACTGAATGAGAGACGTGGGCACAAGGGTGGAGCTGAAGGCACCCGGCCATGAATGACAATGAGACGCACGGGTCAGAAAACAAGGGGTGGGAACAGAACGGCCATTTTCTGTAATGAAATAGAGGTTTTGCTGTTCTTCAACACCTTGAGCATCACTCCAATCACCGCTGAAGTTCATCAGGACGCAGTATCCTCTGACGGGGCGCCATCTGCATCCCCGGCACGTCGAACAACGCGCATGTTTTGAATGGCTTCCTGTCAGATACCCTTCACACTCACATTGGCCACAACCACCTCCACACTTGGCTCACAGGTGCCCAGATAAATGCATTTTTTTCAGGAGCTTGAGGGGTTTGGCACTCAGTATCTATTTTCTCAAAATGGGCAGTGATCCAAGGCCCTGCGTGAAAAGATGGTAAAACATAATAAAATATATATACAACAGCAACAACAACACAAAGTGGGGCGGACAAGCTCCGCGCAGTGCGAGGGAAAAAACCCAACACAATTTCAGTTGAAGGCAAGCTGGGCTGCGATATCGACAGGAAACACAAGCAGCAGGAAACATCACCTCTATACGTTCTAGGCTCTTGTTTACTTTCCAAAGTTTATCCGGGTGCTGTTTCCAGAGGTTTTTAACGCGTGCTTCAGCCTGTGTTTCTAATAAATGATAAACAAAGGTTTGTCTGAAGCATTTCCTGTAGGAGCCGGTCCTGCGGGGCTTCTCTGAGGGCCTGACGACAGCCCCAGCTGGCCTGAAGACGCCCTGAGCTACTGAATAAGGCCCGGAGCTCGAGGAGTCATTTTGTGATGATCAGAAAATTTCTCAGCAGACACGGACGCTAAATATAGAAGTGCAAAAGGACGGGACGCTGCGGGAGCCAACAGATCATACATGCACACATATGTCCTCACAGTGGGGTGAAACCACACGTCATAAACATTGTACGGTATAGTGTACACTGTGTTCAAACACCCACGTGCACACGCAACCACATAATGTGCACCTTCAGCTTATTTTCTTGGAACACTTTAATGGTTTATTGGGGGTAAAAATGCCGTTTATTTATGTCATGATATGAATTAACACTATACTGTTTGTTCACGTGTGAATAAAATCAATGAATAATCATTTTAGTATATTTAGGAGTGAAATGAAGTTCTAAATAAATGAAGGAGGAATGGAGATAAAGCACTTGCTGACATACTGAGAAGAGAAGAGATGGGGAAGGTGAAAATAGACTGATTTTTCCTTTAATTCAGCACTTTTCTGGTGCTTTGGTGAACTTGGGGGGTGCAGGCACAGTTTCCAAACAGATCCTCTCCTCTGCTATTGTTACATAGTAGATTAGGAAATAAATAGTTCCTGAATGTGAGAAAAAACAAGCAAACAAACAAAAAAAAAAGCAAGACAGGAATGACCTTCAGTCCCTCATCTATTATTAAACTTTGCAGACAACCAACATAAAAAGAAGAGAAAAGAAGAACCTGCAGCCAGCCTCTTGTGCAAGATGCTGATTGGCTGATTTTCAACAACCTTCAAAATAAATCAAGGTTACAAAAGACAGTAACTCCTCTTGGAAGATTTGTTCTGATTGGACTGGAGTTGCTTTGGTTCTGCCTAAAAGCTGAATATTCTATTTCTCGCGGCCATGAGAGTTTCATTATGTTCACCCTGACCCCCAGCAATAATGTGCTCACGGCGTGCACTTACGGTCTTTTGTCATTATGCAAAATCAAAAGAAGTCTTAATTGAAATGAGCGCAGGTCGGTTCGTCTCTGATCCCGACCTTAAAAAGGGAGTTTACGGAGAAAGTTTGAGCTGAATTACCTTGTACAAATTACTTCCTAAAGCACTCTCATAAATTCAGGATTAAGGGTCAGCGCCATCACGCCTTCGTTAGGTGGTCGCTTTCAATCATGTCCTCATCACCAATTCCAATTAGCAGCACTAACAATGGCCAGACTCCTGGCTAGCACCGGAGTGGATCATCTGCATTCAACACTGTTTTTACGAGCTGCTGCTTCCCAAACAAACGCGCTGTAGATCCTGGTGGCAATGACTTGCACAAGAGGGTGAAGGCACAGAGCATGCAGAGAGAGAGAGAGAGAGAGAGAGAGAGAGAGAGAGAGAGAGAGAGAGACTCACCTTTATGAACATAACCACAGGAAACCACAGAGCACACAGGGAGTGGAGCAGGATCTGGCAGAGCGCAGAGAATTGATCTGGCCAACGCAGTGATCAAACGGAGGCAACATTTAGGATATAAATCATAGCCAGGCAGCGCTTTGCTAATGAATACAACCCAAACACATACTCCGGCCCATCAATATGTATGCATACTAATTATAAGCCTGCAAAGACATATAAATGGGTATAAAATGTGAGGCTGTCTTAGTTTTGGCACACTGAACTAATGTAACTACTTAAAAAGAGATGAGGAGGGCTAACTGCAGTCATCTATTGTTAGCCATTAGCTTCCACGCAATTACCAAAATAATGGCGTAATTGTCAACTTGTTGTCCGATTGGGGATCTTCTTTTTTGTATCTCTAATGAAACAGTAGCTTTCCAAGTCGCAGACGCCCACTCTGTCTCCTCTGCCAGCCTGACAGCAGTTTATTACGCAGTGTATGATAAATGCTCAATCACTCAAAAGGTCAAGCTCCATTTGTTTAACCTCCTGGGGAACAAAACTGCTCACAGGTCCTGTTGCCTAAATGTTTTTGATTTACAGCTTAAGCCCCCCCACTGTTGGCCTGTATTGCAGGATTTCAGCTAAACTGTTTAGTGAAGCTGTCGGGATGCCCGGCTGCTCTCTAACTTGCATGAAAGGTAATTCTTTTTTTCTTTTTTTTGGCCAGTTGTCTGTGGCGAGAAGCAATAGCCATGGAAGTCTGCTTCCTGGGGCATTTCATATTTGCCTGCACAAATCATATCCCCCTGTGAGCTCTGCCTCCATAATCTGGGTTTTAAAGCCAAATATAAAAAAGGAATAAAGAGACTTTTTTTATTTCTTCCTTAGTTTGACACAGACACACACACAAACACACACATATACACACACAAACACACACAGATTTATCCTTATACTTCACTGTTTGTGAGGACTTTCACAGACATAATACATTCCCCAGCTCCTGACCCCGAGCCATCATAACTAACCCTCTGACTAACCCCGATCTTAACCTAAATCTGACCCCACACTCAACCTTAAATCCATGTCTTTTTAAGTGGTGAGGCCAAAATCACTTCCTCACTTCCCAGAAAACTCCTTCACCTTTGTACTAGAATGTGGATTATTGTTCTGATTATGTTCTGATTAAGAACACACAGACAGAGAGACACACGCACACACACACATACTCACTCACACTTGCACTCACAAATGCATGCAGAGAGAGCCTTGATTTACTATTGCACTACTGCCATTGAAGGCACATTGTGTGCCGATAGAGAAGTCTTGCATTTCATTGCCTGGCAGATTGAGGAGGATTATGGGTGCTGCTTCAGGCTTGATTATTGTTGTTGCATCATGAAAAACGTTCAGAAAGTTACCAGCCCATCTTTGAAGAGACAGGGAAGAAGCCCGATCCCAGGTGCATACGGATGCAGAAAAACACACAGATATGGGCGTAGAGTATGTGTATCAAACTTCTGTTATATCTGAGTGATTTGCAAAAAAGGACGGATCAAAATAAGGAAATAGCTAACAAAAACGAGAAAATGATTAAGGGAAAAAAGAACTAGAGCAGTAAAATCTTACAACTGAAATGGCTCTCATTCTCTACAGTCAGCTGAGTATAAATTGATACACAGCATGTCGTCCCAGTCCCTTTAAACATTTATAAATACAGACTATTATGAAATAAATGTGTAAAAGCTCCATATAAATGCTGACTGCAAGTCTGAAACAACACTGACGATAGGTTTATGGCTACTCAAACACAGGCTGCGCAAAGGGCTGCACACCAATGCAAACACACAGAAATGTGTACACCTGCAGGAAGCCAAATATTGTCTTTGCGTACACAGTTTGTCGGTGTGTCTGTGACGTAAGCAGAATATGCAGGTTTGTGTTAGTCAGCAGGAGCAGGAGGCCACATCGTTAGTCACTCTGACACCCACTTCAGGCCCCTGCTTTATTTATGAGGCCAAGCTGAACAACTTCCCTCTCTTCGTACACAAACACACATGGACAGACTGTAACACCAACAAGAGGCTGGTCGTGACACGTCCACTTAAGAATCTTCAGGCTCGTGCGGCCACCAAACTCGGAGAGGAGGAGCGCCAGTGCGGTTTTCCACCACAGAATCAAACATCTGCCCGGGCGGAACGAAAAGGTGCCAACTGTGTCACGTCAATGAGCTCAGAACCATTTATGACCTCCGTGACTCTGACATTTAGCGGGATGCTGCAATTTGTCAGCCTCTCGGCCTGACTCACACACCCACAACAGGGGGACACTCATGAGGCTCATTATCATTAGAGCTAATAGTGGTGAATCTGACAACTGTGTGCATGATGACTTGCATGATCTCAAACTGTGGTTTTTACGTGGCGTTACCACTAAAAACACAGCAAGAAATACAGCGACATAACTGAGCATCACGTGTCACGAGCCGATTTATAACCTTGTAAAAGCAGACAAATGCAACAGGTTGTATTGCTTCTAAATGTGTGTGCAGAACAATAATGGCCTCTGTCTGCACTCATAAATAACTGATGAGCCCATCCGCACCTTTAAAATCAGGCAAAACTTAGCATAGTTTCCCATAGAGCTTTTGTACTAAGAAGCACTTAATTTCCAAGGACGCGAGAGTGTGTCTCACCAAGGAGGCTGAGCAAAGAAGGAGGAAGAGGTTTGCATGTGTGTATGTGTGTGTGTTTTTTTGGGGGGGGTCTCAGAAAAACACAGCCTATGTTTCTTGCTGCTGCTAACCACAGGGCGACCTGGGGATGGAAGTAATGTAATATGTCTGCGTTTCTCTTTTTGCTACACAATATTTTTGCTTCACTGGGATGCCCACCCCCTTACCCCCACTCTGCCCCACCACATCTCCTCTGTCTCTTTCCATTATCAGTGATGTATAAAGGGCATGCAGTGGCACAGCTATTACTGGCAGGGGACATTTTGATGGCAGCCTGTCCCCCAGAAGAGAACCGTTTGAAAAAAAAAATTACAAAATACACAGCGGCAGAAGTGCAATTCTTTTCCAGGAGCCTCCATTATGTTGTAAAAGTTCATCCTGCAAAGGATGTGTCAAGGCCTTTTGAGGCATTTGCAGGCTTTTGTGCTGCCGGATCAGGCGCACAATTCGACTCGCAACACCCAACTTGAAACACTCTGGCACACACTGTACATAAACACAGACTCGCAGCACAGATAAAAGAGATCTCTGCTCTGCTCTTACCCGAGCGTTGTCATAGTAACGATGGTGTACCAGAAGGAGGCCGGGATGCTGGTGAATTTACTGGAGCTTGAACCCTTTTCTGCGTAGAACATGACAGTAGCAAAGATAATTATGGCCATTGTGAGCGAGAAGAGCAGGAAGCCGAGCTCAGAGGCGCAGCTCTTCAGCGTGTAGCCCAGGATGCGCAAGCCCTGCGAATGTCGGGAGAACTTAAAGATGCGGAACACACGGAAAACTCGGAGCGTCACAAAAGCGCCGCTCACATCCTCATTGTCAGTCATCACCAGGCCAATGTAGTAGGGCAGGATGGCCACCACGTCGATGATGCTCATAACGGACCTCATGAAGCGGTAGCGGCTCGGTGCAGCAAACAGGCGCATCAGGTACTCCACCGTGAAGATCATGACGCAGGCCGTGTCCATGCAGAAAAAGGCCACTGTGTACCGCTCTCCACACGGCACCTCCTTCTGGTTGGGGGACGTGCCGCACGGCACCGTCTCCACCACATTGGTGATGACGGAGATGGCGATAAAGAAGCCGGTGACGTAGTAGAAGACGAGGGCCATGGTGGACGTGTGGGGGTTCTCGAAAGCTCGCCACATGGTCTCTCTGAAGGTCATGTTGGGCAACTTAGCATCCTTATTGTCTTCTTGGTCATCCATCAGACGCTCAGCATTCTCTCTCTTCCTGTCCTTGTACTCTTCATAACAGCAGTCGCCGATGATCTCCGGGATGATGCCGAAGAAGGCTAGCTCCTCATCGTAGGCGGAAATGCACTCGTAACGTGGGTAGTGGAGCTTACCCGTGCGGTAGAAGTTGAGAACACTGCGGAACACATCCGGATCCCGATCGAAGAAGTACTCTTTGTTCTCTTCGTTGTAGAAGAACTCTTTTTCAGAGCTCCCAAGCAAGGTGTCTGGGTATCGGTCTAGGGTGTTTCTCCAGGTCTGGAACCGCCGGCCGCTGACGTTGAGAATGATCAGCTCGTCCTGCCGTTTATTCTTCTCAGCGGGTACCACTGGCATGGGCAGATTAGCCACGGGCATCCAGCCAATGGCTGCCGCCCGGGCAAAGGGGAGCCATGCCGCTACTCCCGCAGCCATGCTGAGTCCGGCCTGGGATGTAGGGGGGAGTAGGTCCAGCACCTTCACAACCAGCTTGGCTTCAGCTCTGTCAACATCTATAGTGAAGAAAGAAAGTTTCGCTACAGTGGTCTTTGATTACAACAAGGGAAAGTGAGTGAGAGAAGTAGAGGGACGTCAGTGGTCTAAATATCCTCAAGGAACCTCGATGAGATGGTAAAAAAGCCTTTTTTCTGATGAGCAATGTGAAATAAAATCAATATTCTTTAGTTTAGAGGACACAAGATATCTTTCAAAATAAGAGCATCTTAAGGTGTGGAATGATGTTCCTAGAAGTACTTTATGGCTGTATTTCTCAGAGCTGTCCTGAACTCCAAGTGACTGTAGTCCTCTAGTTGTAAATCTTAGAAACTGAAGCGTAAACAGCTGCACTGTGGAGGATTCTGTAATAGCAGATTTGGGGGGAAAGGATATTTAATCTGTGACGACTGTCCTGGTTAAATAAGGGTTCAATTTAAAATAAAGTACTGTATAATCCCAGGGTAACAGTCTTACGGCCAAGGAAAGAAAACATTAAAAACCTGTTGAGTTCAACCAGACTAGATTTATATATTCACCCAAAAAAAAGGACATTTGTTGCGAAATCCTTTGAGGGGGACGTTTTTGTGCATAAAATGAACAGCATCGTGAAGGTTTGCGGAACAGGTTGACAACACGCACACGCCTCACACTTGTCTCAACACTTGCAGCAACTCACCGATTCAAAATTCTCCATCCAACCGAAGGCAGACCTTCTTCCAGAGCAGTTTGGGGCGCAGGGCGGTTGGTTATTGCGCTGTGGCCGCGTCAGAGGAGCGAAAAAAAGAATAACACCGGAGATGAAGAAGTTGTTCAGCGGAGAGGAGGACCGCGTCAGACCAACGCCAGAACCGAAAGGGAAGCGGAAAAGTGGGAGAGACGGACGCGCGACGGCCGTTCAGTTCACTTTACATTATGCGAAAGGGGAAAGGATGAGAGTCCGCCGCGCAGAACGGCTCCGGTTGTCTTTTCGGGATGAGTGGTGCTGAAAGGAAGAGGAGGAAGAGGAGGAGAAGGAGGAGGTCCCCCTCTCTTGCTCTCTCTCTCTCTCTAACTCTCTCTCTCCCTTTGCGCAGGGCTGCAGTTACGTGAAACCTCGGCCGGGGCGCAGAGCTATGCGCAGTTACGCACTGATGGGAGAATAGAAGAATAACATGACAAAAATAAATTAATTTGAAAAAATCCCTAAACCACGACAGTCAAAAGAATAATTTCTGAGCCACGGTGAAAAGAGTGGCCCTCGATCGATCAGCTGTGTTTCTGAGACCGGCCGAGTTGATCACCGAACTCATCCAGTAGGTGCCTGGACTTTGGACACCATTTTCCAGGTACCTTGCAGGCAGCCTGGCAGAGGCAGCGGAGCTTTATCTCCATGTGAAAGGAGACGTTTCTGAAGTTTACAGTTGACGCCAACAAGTTGCTCATTTACGTAAAGCGACATATATTTAGCTTGGCCATTGTTTCATTGCTTTTCCATTACATGTTGGGGCGGTTTGTCTTCTTCTGTGCCTAGGTTTGTCATTAACCTTCAATCATTTGAAAATCTGCTAATCAAACAACAGGATGGTGTCATATGGTACGTAATAACTCCCCCAAATAACTTCGTTTATTTATTATTTTTGAAAATCAAGCATTAAGTCCACTCGGGGAAAAATCATTTTGTATTTCAAATTGTATCTACCGGTAGTGTAAACTGATGAATGGCATTTACCAGTTGACAAAAATAAATAAAAATATAACATAATAGGCATTAAATACTGAATTCTAAAGATCTACTTCAAGTGATTGAGGTCAAGCAGTTATTATCATCATAGGAACTGTAGTGAGATGATTATCCACTTTAAATAAATAGGGGGAAAAAAGAAATACTGTGGCTGCTGCCTGCCAGAGCGCTGACATATTCTGCATCCATCAGGGATGGATGGTCCAGCCTGTGATTACAGTTTCTCAGCAATTTAAAACCCGGGGAACACTCTTCATCATGTAATTACACACAGGAAAACAGGCTCATACCTGCTCTTATTGACAATGATTTTCATGAAGGTCTGATGAGACGTGGATAGATGCAAAAAAAAATGTCTTTGAAAGTTCTGATTAATCTTGTTGGTAACTAGTTCAGTCAAACAACTCTCGATTAAACCAAATACCTTTTTGCTCACAATCATTTGCAAAATTAGCAGAATATCATTTTACTAACATAGAAGCAGATTTGGCATCAGGCTCTGACTCAATGTATTTATTCCCTGATAATAATTTACATAGACACAGCATGGAATGAATATCAAACCCCACCAACAGGGATTGAAGAAACAGAGTCCATGAAGATGCTGGGCATGACCCTCTCATCAGCAGAGAGGGTCATGTGACAGATCAGCTGATCACAGAATCCTGTCTGCCTGAATCAGCTCCGCATCATTAAACATGCATATTGATGGTGTGAACCTCGTGCAACCTGGCAGCATCCATTTGGTAGAGATTTTAAAACAATGGCATCAATTAATGTTGGGTTTGTACCGGCCGCAGGGGCTGAGAACCACAGCAGAACTCTCATCTGTCCATACTTTCTGTTTGCATTCCTCACTGCTGGGCCTGGTTTCTACAGTGTCTGGTGATCCTCTGTAGGCCTGCATGTAAATTCACTCACAAGCAAAACAAAACAAAGAGGCTCCAGTGGAAAACCAGAAGAGATCGCTGTCTACAGTGAGGAGAAACAGGTGCATGTGTCATAAATACATCTGCAGATGGTCTCCCGCCTCCACTGTGCGTCACGTTACTGCAGAGTTTAAAGGCGTCCACGCATCCTTTAATCTGATGGATCCACCACGTTAGGGGCTTATACCAAAACATGCCTGAACACTTATGACACAGCCGTCAACCCAAAGGTGAAGGGGAGAGGAGAAGACTCTGTCCATGCCTGCGCTCATTTATATTCACAGCCAGTCGCCGTCAATTTCTCTCCCTTCACATTATTCCGTTTTGCAGCAACAAGATGCAGCACTAATTGAGTCAAGAGGGATCATATTCCTTTAATCCATATGGTCCACCAAAGTATCAATATGGCTAAGTCACAACACATATGGTCCTCGTTATGGATACACGAAATAGATGTGCGCAGAATGAGAAATGAATACTTATAAAGAGACTTAATAATTCATCATAAAATCAGGGCCAGCTTTTTAAAGGTTTGTTTGAATATGACAAACTGCCAATGACTAAGACACAGACAGAGAGACACTCACACACACACACAAACACGATCCATTAATCTCTCTCACAGACACACACACACACACACACACACACATCACAATGAACTTTCATCTCCGAGCGATTCCAATAATTCACATATGACTGACTAACAAGGTGGGTTGAATTTCATGGTCAGCTGCCCTCTGCAATTATCTGAAGATGCTATTAAAATTCTAGGTCTGCTTCAGGGGCCTCAAGAATCACACTGCTCACTTCATGTTTTTTGGGGTTTTTTGTAACTAAACTTTGGAGGGTAAGCAGCAGAGTAAAAGGGCCAGTTCGACAGCTCACAATGACCTTAAAAATGAATACACAGAAATTAGCTTCGGTCACTTCGGGTTTTATCCGTATGACATGGGCCCACAAGCAAATCTGTGATTTCTCTAACAGGACACACAAAGCCATTACAACCATGAAAAAGTAACCATAAACATTAATCATCTGGCTATTCTTATCAATGCTCTAAAATTAAAGATGGATTCATCCATTTTATTGCAAACACCATCGTTTTTACAGTCTTTAGAAGTGCAAGTAAATCATGACTAATTTGCTTCTCCAAACTTCAGTGCGTTCAAGCGTTGCTTCAGGCAAGCTTTTTATCGTTCAGTGTGTGTCTAACATCAACCCACTTCTTTAAAGAGCAAATGACTCTTTATTTGGACGTTTATTCATGCCTGCACGTGTTTACTATTTCTGCTGGTTGCAGGCTGGAGGTCTGCACAGCCTGCTTCCTTTGGTTGTCTTCTCCCCGTCAGGTCTTAGCAATTCCTACCTGGGAACTGAGGTCTTGAGCAAGTTTGTCCCTGGTGTGCCAAACAGAGACTTGGCAGCCCTTGTGGCTCCCGCACAGGCAGCCAGTCACTGACACAAGAGGGGGGCAAAGGAGGTGATCCTGGCCTCTTTCCAGCGACAAAGACACCAAGACAGCACATCCTGCTCCCATTTCAGCTCTGTAAGGTATCATGTGGAAAGAGCAGGTATTGTGTGCACATGACACATGTAAGGAAGGAATAATAACGTTCCTGTCGTGTTAAACCTTAAGAAGCAATGTTTACATGGGGGGAATCACTTACAAACAGGCTGGTGGACAAACTGTTCAGCCAATCTTGCTACATTTCCTTATTTCATATCAAGAAAGGCACTAAATGTAAAATGTATAATTTATCCATCATTTGTCTGATTACTTATGGAGATGAGGCCTGCCATGGAAATGAGCCAAGCAGGAGCGCTGAGATCTAATTTTCCTCAGAAGTCTTATCAGGCTCAGTTAGCTGCAGCTACAGCTGGGATATAAAGTCCCTCAACATTCCTCAACTCTAAATAGGGTTTTTTCCACTTAGTTTATGATTAATAGACTTCAAGCTTGAGAGACAGAGCTGAGAAATCACCTCAACAAAGTTATTTCACCCTGTAAGAGTCACCATCTCTGCAGACGGTGCAACTTTGTGCAACGTGCAACGCTCCCCCTCCCCGCTCTTTCAGTGCACTTCAAGGGGAAAAAAGCAGTTGAACAACAGAAGCAGTTGAACGTTTGATTTAGATGCAGGACTGCCTAATCTAATAAAATACTTCAATGAATGTGTAAATAAAGAAACGTTCACTTCACTCACATAAACAGAAAAAGGCATCTTCGGGTGAATATTTGTGCTTTTTGGAGTGGATGCTGTTTCCTGTCAAGGCCCTAGAACTGCATTTACAGAGAACAGACGCACTTTTCCCTTAATCAGTCACACTCTCTACGAAACACTGAGCCAAGGGGGACACACTGACCGTAACCTTTGCAGAAAAACACACCTATCCATACAACAGCATACCTTACTTTACAAGGGCAGGAAAGAATTGCAAATATATCTTTTTTAAGTTTAATCTAAACACCTCTGGGAGATCATTCACGCTAATGCTGCCATTGGAACAGTGCCCTAATGGAAACATATACCTTAAACAGCGACTACATCACATGGCAGATTCAACCAAATTATTATTTGACAGGATAAAAAATGAATTCTGATGGTTTTGCTGCGTAGATTTGATTGCTTTTTCTCCCCAGACATTAAGAACAATAATCATACATTTGCTTTTTATACCCTATAATAATCTTGTGTGCTGATGGCTGTGTTTTTGTTCACTTAGCAGTAATAAATTTATATAAATACCAACACAGGCTGCCTCCTTGAGTGCCACAGAGCCCCAACAAGAGCCCCAAATAGCCCAAATTCTTGAATATAAACTGTTATATACCTATTCCAACTTTAAAATAGCCTACAACTCTAAGTTGGATAAATGTACTTGTTCCACAGCTACCACCATAAGTCATTTAAAAAGAGACAGGTAATGTGTAATTAAAAATATTACATGAATGACCCTATACAACAGAAATGTTTGGTTAATATTCAGTACTTTCCTCTGCACCACCTTCTCCTTAAACCAAGGTGAAAAGAATACACCCTCTCTCCAGCCTTCCCCTTTCCGAGTCTCTATGACTCATCTCTAACGCTTTTAAGTGAGATTAATGGAGCGTTCAATTTTCATTCCAGTGACTCCTGTGCATCCAATTATACAACACACGGGCAAACATGGTAAATAGGGAAGGATTACATTGAAATGCTCTACATTCTTTGACCAAAGAGGCCCACTAATTAGATGGGCAAATCAGAACAGCCCTTTGATTTCCCCTTTGCCTGGTTTTGCTCATCCTGACAGAGTTATAATCCAGCGTGCAACTATAAAGCTATCCACCACATTTGCATAGTCAGTGCTGCCTCCTTTCAATCGCGCCTGTCCACTTTTTCATCTGCATTAGGAATAAAAAAATCTTCTTGGGTGATTATTTAAATACTCTGCTGCATCCTAATAAGGATAATGAGAAACAATCATTAAAGGTTAAGAAGGAAGCACCACTCTAATCACTGCATGTGCCTCCTGTTGCACACGGACTTGCCTTTTTTTGATTGAAAGTAACAGACTGAAGGCAGACGTGCTGGTGGAACACAGAACAGCCTGCTGATAAAGTACTGTAGGAACAGTATTGGTGTGTTTTTCCCCCATCAAATAGTGCAAAACCTTTGCACAAGGGCAGAATGAAACAGCTGATTTTGGACCGATCATATGTGCAAGTCAGCCTGTGCAGTTTCAGCAGTGCAGGTGAGCGACGGTTCATGATGTGACTGTGGGAGAGAGCCGGCTGCCCTCTACCCACAGAGGAGAAACACTGATGGCTGCTGAAGACGAGAGCTGGTGGAGCAATAGTCCGAGGTCACGGCGAGAGGCTTGGCAACGATCACACCTTCACTTTTACACTGGAACATTGAGAGACAATGCGTTCTACTTGAGTAGTAACCACGGCAACACTATTCCTGAAGGATAATACAGGGGGTTCACTTCTCTCTTTGCTGCACCTGGATGCACAGAGTGGTTGCTACTAATCAGCTGGCAGTAAATGAATGGATGATAGCGCTCTGACACGCACATCTATGTGAATATGGTCGAGAGTGGAGGGCACATTAAATGAATTATTCAAATATGTGTGAGTGTGTGTATAGTATATATTTACCGGTGCTGTGAGAACCCCTCCATATGAATTTGAATTCAAAGCTAACATGGCAGAATACATGTCTGCTGAGAGTGTTCGCTGGACTGATGAATACATTGCCATCCATATAGGGAAGTCATGTGGGAATACTGGCAAGGGAAAGAAAATCTGTTTTAGTTCAAGCATTCTGGGTAATTTTTACACTTAAATGGAGAGGACGATTTCAAAGTCACAATCTGTCAATCAAACGCATGTGTCTTCTGAAGAGAAGAGTGTATTACACCTCCCTGTCGTAAGTAAATGATATATATATCTATATATATGACGGACGGACGGACGGACGGACGGACGGACAGACGGACAGACAGACAGACAGACAGACAGACAGACAGACAGACAGACAGACAGACAGACAGACAGACAGATAGATAGTGACCCATTTTCCCATATGACTGACACCTGACTCCTGATTGGATGATGTTAATGGGGGGGTTGGGTAGGTTGGGGGGAGAGGGTGGTCAGTGGTCCAGCGGGGACCTGTTCTATTTGTAGCCCCTTGATTTCCATACAGTTTTCTGACCTGGACTCGGGAATCTGGAAATGTAAGCTGAAGGTCAAGTGCTGCCCCATTTAAACAGAGTTCCAATGACCTCAAAATGGTGTTATTAAAGTATTTAAAATTGCAATTAATTAGATAAGATATCATTTGAAGGCAGGATGAGTGGATGGCAAGCATAGGTTCAGTCTTATAAATTAGTTTTCTCTAATCTGTTATTTAGGTGTTCTGCTAATTAATTCAGTGTTTGAGGCAACAGTGAAGAATATATTCATCTCCACACAGATACTCGGCTCTGCCGCTGATTAAAGCTGCAACACTGACATCCTAATGGCCATATTATCTTTAGTAACTACTGCCACATCAACATTGGTGCCGTTCCCACTGTGTTTCCCCGGAGCAAATCTCTGTGCATGAAACGCACCCCAGTGCCTCCTCTCCTAAAGCTAACAGTCTTCATCACATCTCTGTAACAATTAGAGCAGGTTGTGCCGAGCTTTGCCAAAAGGGGCGTCAGGGGGATTTTGAGGGGGGGTTAATTAAAAGAAAAGTGTAAACTTCCCTCGGCCTAGCCCGCTCCCGTGCAGCTCATTTTCGTTATCAGCTGAGAAGAGGTGCCGCCTGGACCGAATCTATTTATCTTGTGGGAGATAATTGCCATCAGAGGATGCGAACGGGATGCAAAGCATATGGAAAACAAGATATGTCAGGATCGGTTAGAGGGGCCAAGCCTGACTCATAGAATAAACATGACAGGGAATGTTGTTTCATTCTTTCTGTGACAAACGGATGGTGTGTGGTGACAAAAAGTAGAGGCCACAGAGGAAACATCGTAACATTGATATTCTCTATCTGACGCACAGCGTAAAAGGTTACCATGCAGTTTGGGCTGGACAAGGGTCTTAAATGGCTACTGTGGGTCAGGAGGCAGCATTCATTTATCATTTCAAGACACTAACAAAAACTGTGATCGCATTGAGAGTGACCCTCACAGATGATCTGTGACATCTGTTAATCCTTGCAAATAATTGCTCAGCCTGTGGACAATTGTCTATGACCTTATTAGCGATTCAGCCATTTACTGTTTTCAGCTGAGAGGCAGCCTGGGTTAATCTAACATCTGTTCCATAATTAATTATATTCATTGTATAATTTAGATCTCTCTGTAAACCTTCCCCAAATCCAATTTGACCACTGAAATGAATATTACCACATTTAATACATCTTACGTTCCCCCTGTCTTTTGCAAAATGGACTAAATGAAATATTTTAACAAAGGCTACTTTTTAGCCACATTAGAAATGTGATTGAGGGTTTTTTTTGTCCACAGATCAAAAAGAAAATTGACACAAAGGGGCACAAAACCTCCTGAAAACCCTTTTGTAGGGCTGTCCAGAATAGATCACAACTAATCTGATAATGGAAAGTCAGGACAGGGGGAATTCTGACAGATATTCAGAGTAGATAAATCCATTTAAGATGACATGAAATGTCATTTACTCCATGTCAAACAGCAGCATGTAGAGCTGCTCTTGTGTTCCTGCTGAAGATGCACTTCTGGTTCAAATTTAGAAAAAATAAGGAGGCAAAAAGCCCGACGCATTCAGGAAGCTCTCCTAAAGCTTTAATAACGTAAATCAGACTGGGGCATAAAAAGATACAGTGTTGCTGCTGCACCAAGAATACTTTCTGCAGTTTTGCTGACTCAGCGGGTGATTGTGTGATGGAGGGACGCAGGAAATAATGCAAAATAGTCGTGAGCCTGCAGCAAAAAGTCGTCTCGGGGGGTGTATACATTAAAAAGTGAGCACATCCCTGTACATTTAACACACATTACTCACACTACCTTTATGGGGATGCTGTGGGACAGCTATTGATCACTGTTGTCAAACCCATGCTGGAAGTCACAGGGGCTTATCCTCCATCCATTATTCCAGTTATCAACATGCGTCACCCAGCTATAGACGTGCGCTCTACTGCTGCGCACACGATGGTCACGGATAGCAGCTGATTTGTAAGTTGGACTGAATCGTCACTATGGAACAACAGAACATCTGAGAGGAACTGTTTGATCTGCTGCTTCTTACAACAATCAGCTTCCCTGAGTTTGAAGGGCGCTGCAGAGAAAAGGTGATCCTAACCCCTGAACGGGCTCAAGGTCTCCTCCTACGCTCCGTCTGACTGAGCCGCTCAATTACACAGTAAGAAGGTGCCATCACCTTTTGATTCAGTTTGGCTACTCCTTTCAGAAAGACAGACGGAGGGAGAGAGAGGGAATAGAGAGGACAGAGATATGGATAAAGACCGACAGAAGAGGAGGAAGTGTTGCCTGACTGGCCAAGCAAGCAAGTCTACAGCTGGTGGCTGCCGACAGCCTGGAATTCCATTTTAGATGAACCCATCAATTACCCACAGACTGACAGGGCGCAGCCATGGATAGAAAATGCATTACTGGAATTGCTGAAGTCGTGGATAAATAGCTCATTTGTGAACTTTTTTTTGCGAGCGGGGCACCTAAAACAATGTCTCATGAAAGCTATGGGCTGTGTCTGGCCTGTGGAGCTGTGAAGGCAGGAGGACGGTGGATAAGGAAGCTTTAAGAGACATTAATAGGGAATTAATAGGGAATGCGACATTCCAAAATTTCATACCAACAATCTTAAGTGAGTCAACAGAGGATGACCTTGACTACAGTTGTGGGCGGAGCTATAGAGCACCAGTTGATTCAGTCCTGCTTAACAAGTGCTGCGAGGAGCTGTTGACATTTTTGAAGGTGACTCTGAAGGTAATCCAGGGTGTGGCCCCTGTTTTGCTGCTTTGATATTGGAAAAATAAATCACCCTGCGCTTGTGGACATGTGAAGAAGCTGGTTCTGTGGTTGGTTAGGCTTCCCTCAACAGAGACACATCTTGACGAGTTATTGGAGTGGAGATATTTCTGTAGTGTATAGCTAAATTAAATTAAATTAAAATGAATTTATCATCAGTCGATCGAAGAAGCACCTGAAAATGAAAGTCTGGAGTCGTCTCAGCTAAATGTGAATCAAAAAGCTATTTAGAAAAAGAGTCAAGTCTATTTCGAGTTTATTTCCAATTCCAGCAGATAAACTACTATAATTTAGCCAGAGGGTAGCAGCAGAGACGGCATCCGGTATCAGAGGAAAATATGAAAAGGATTCTTTCAGGTGCTGATGTGATTCATGGAAAAGATGCTGTGGGTTGTTATGTAACGTTGACGAGAGCAGAGCAGCAAAGGTCTGCAGTCAAATACATTAAACAGAAAAAAATATGATGACACATATGACAAACAAATGCATACGTAGCTGAACAGCTGAACAAGTTGGTATCTGCTGATCGCTAACAATACCTGATTAATGAAATGGCCTTTTTGGCCATGAAATCAGACCTTAATATGGATGCTGTTCATACTGACAAAATGTTAAGGTTGACCAATCAGTGAGCTGCTTGGCCGGCTCGTTCTTCTCTTTCCATATGTAAATGAGAGCAGACATCATCACTCTCATCTGGAAAAGGCTGAGCTTGTGACATTGACTGAGTGCCTGTATTGATTTGCTCTGATCTAAGGGCACATATTTACAAAGGAGTTGCCTCCTGCCACTTCCTGCCACTTCCTCCACTCCTCTTCATCATTTTTCAACCCTCTCGGTACCCTACGGTTATCCCAGCCTCTTGTTCACCTTTAAACCTTTTCACTGTCTTTTACCTCTTTCAAGTTCCAGTTGCCTTTCTGACTTCCTTTTTCAATTTTATTCTCCGCACACCCTAAATTCCCTGCCAATCGTCCACAAGGTCCAGAGGAATCTTCGACCTTGCCCCCTCCTACAGCATCTCACGATTCCTTTATCGCTCAGGCCTCATTCGCTTTGAGCCACAGTTAATGATGAATGAGCTGAACGTCCCCGGGGCCCAGACCTGCGCAGCTCTGTGGGATAGCAGTCAGCTAGCAAAGGGAAGTTTGGGCCTAATTCCTTATTCATAGGCTGCTTCCACTCCAGTCCTATTAATCCTCTGTACCTCTAGAGACCCATCATTTTCACAACTCTCAAAAGTTATTTTTCTTTTCTTAGAAAAAATCTGCTCTCTCTTTACCACAACGCAGGCGCAGGAGTGATCTATTCTGGTGGAATATTAGACCCTTTAAAGCAGCATTACCTTTGCTCTTGCTTTTTTTTTGGGAAATCTCATTTTCAAGTCTATTCTGGGTTTGATGTCTTTGCTGGTTCTGTCATTAATCTGGAAACATTAGCATTTACACAATGAAAAAATGAGAGGAATAAGGGCATGCGGAGGTAATAATCTGTGTTTGCTGACAGGCTATTTTGCATTTAATAGCACAATTGTGGCATTTGAACAATATCCCTTGAAGCAAGTATTAAAAACCTCACACCTCCGAGGAAATATTATATGAATGGATTTGGAAGTTGATTCATTTTCTGAGTTCTTTAAATGACGACCTTGTGAATATTGTTCATCTGAGTCCTCCAGCGAGCAGGCTTCATTTCTAGCACAATGTAAAACTGCACAATAACAGAGAAGTCACTCCCGGCTGTTTCACCGAGGGTGAAGTTGCGCCTGCAGAGTGGGTTAAAATGGGAAGGATTCATTGAAAATGCAAGTGGCTGCTATCAGGGACTGTGCACTCCTGTCTCAGCAGGTGAGCCAGCAAATCTGATCTGCAGGATAGAAATAAGATTGACAAGTGTGTGTGTGTGTGTGTGCGTTTGAGAGAACAGAGGTAGCTCTGGCGTGTCAAACATCTGAGTTTGCACACCCATTCACACGAGTAATGCACTCGTTTCACTCGTCTGTAGAGCTGATTGTAATGGCGTGTAGGTTAAATCCCAGTTTTAGTGGCTAGGACACACACACAGATAATATAATTGTCATGTTTCCCCGTATGTGAGAGTGAATATTCATGAAGTCTTTATTGTAAATACATGGCAAACGTGGCTCTCCGGCTCCGCTGGCAGGAGCGGCAAAAGAGGATTAGGTGGATGTTTTGCTCCTCTCAAAGCTTTAAGCCACAATGACCACTCCAATTTCATTCACGTGTGGAAATTGAGCATTAGTCCTGGTTCATGATCAAAGACAGCAAATGAGCTGCGTTATGCTGTACAGAGATGGATGGATCAATGGATAAGAGCGGCAGGGATGGTTGGGATTCTATTTGATGACTGTTTGGACTCATTATTATTCAGAATGGTTTATTAGCATGTAAGGTCTTCAATTATGTGCCGTCAAGTGCCAGAATCAAAGATACATTTTGAATTGGTGCAAGCTGCCACTATAGAGAACCACACAAAAAACACCTCCTCCTCCTATTAAATCTGTAAAAATATAACGCTCACGTTGGGCCTTTGGTTGCTCCAGTTATTACTTCTAGTGATCATTTCCGCCATTCCGAGGCCTTTCCATAAACGACTTAGTTCTAGAACAAAGATTTCACATCGTATCCACTTGGAAGACTAATGGGAGAAGGTGGTGCTTCAACATTAATAATTCACATAAATTGAGCCATGCTATAACCTTGCATTTGCAAAAAAAATAAAAATAAAATAAAAATCCCAGCCGACTGGATGGAATCCGGCCGGCTTGGGACTTGTAGTAAAGGAAAATGCGCAATCAGCAAAACTGGCAATCAATAGTGTCAGCAGATCCCCATCACCAGAGTAATGTAATTTAAAATAAGTCCAGCCTTCAGTGCTTTTTCCCAGCTTGTTGCTGTGCTGGGTTTGCAGTTTGGGCAGTTTCTCTGGGTTTCATTCTTATTTTTCATTCATAGAAAGTCCATTTTAATACAAAGACTCTTGTCAAATATTTAACTGTCAGTCTCATTGTCATTATTGCTTCTCTATCACATTTTTCGTGCGAGGTAGCTGATTTATCTTTTATCGGGGTGCTCTATGTAAAGCCAATTACCTGCACAATAATAAGTGCTACCATGAAGGACGGGCCTGTTTCCCCACACAGACACGTCGTTGCTTCTTTCTCTTCAGGTCAAGTCAGTCAATCTATACCAGACTAACAAGATTTGCATTTTACGACACATAGCTGCAGCCTCTTTTACTGCCTGCTTGACCCCTCGTTATTCCTGTATGTTTTATTCATCTGAGCTGTCACATGGATGTTTTATTGAGATGTCGCTGCACGCTGGCAGTATTAGCAGCGTTAGCATTAGTTTGATGAACCCATTGCGTTTAAGTATGCGATTAATTGCAGATTCATTGTGTATATTCTCCTTGGGATAGATAGATTTAATTAGATTTTCAAAACAAATGATGAATCAAAGTTAAATATTAAGGGCTGGCAGGTCCTTTGGTGATGCAACATTTTAAAGAAATGAATGCTTATTGATTTTAAAATGCTACAGGTTTAATAGTGCTGCTCAGAATGTTTTTAATTTTGCACATTTTGAGAAAATGCCTCTTCACAATAATCTAACTCGCAGCATTTCCTGTGCATTAAACTAAATCAAAAGTCTATCTCCAGCCATTTATTAAACTCTTTAAATACAATTTTTATTCTTCTTAGAAAGGCTTCTTTCAACCTTTAAATGTTAGCTCTAATGACGGCCTGCGAGCTGAAGCGTTTGCATTCATAATATTTGAATATATTACAATCTGTTTCATCAGATTTTACCTGCTGGTGCCTCATATTGGATTTTTTTCAGTGCGTTATTCCTAAAATGACTCCACACTATAAGTTACAGGTAAAAACCATCCGTATTTGCTGCAGAGAACTGGCAGAAGGTGACACTGTTGTCGCCCTCAGACTGGACCTGCAGCAGTTCACGCTCATCACGGCCGCGGTCGGCAATCAAGCCACAGAGGTGAGTATAGCCAATCACAGCTCGCGACGGATGGGAGTAGAGGTGAGATGTGCATGAATCACGACGCGGAGCTTCATCACCAAAATGCTCTCCAAAGTGGACGTACAGTAATCTAATGAAAATGGATTTACAAGGCTTAAAGGCTTAATACTTCATTGTTTCCCAGAAGTCTGTGCGTGAAAATTAGGTCAATGATAATTTGGGGATTATAAAACGATGACAATAGGTTTAGACTTCAGAAACGGGGTGGACGCGGGTGGCTCTCATCTTGGGGTTTGGACATTTTTGTTCGACCGATGTTGCTCCTGGTTTCCCTCCTCATTTTCTGCAGCAGTGACGTCGCCTCAGTCTCCCTCCATCACACTCATATGAGAGAGCATGTGGACATTTGCATTGGCATCAGCTGAACAGGGAGAGAACACAACACAGATCATCAGCAGCAATGCTCCCAATCCCACTTTGCATTTTTAAAATGGACGTTCAGTATGTTTACCTGGTTTGCTGGGTTACAGTCAACTCAAGCCCCTCCTCTCTTGCTGTGTCTCCTCTTCTGGATGGCCAGTGTGGCTGCTGTGCTGTGCGAGCTACTTCCTGTTCCCCAACCACCTGCAGGGTTCAGCGAACCATATTTACCTCGTGACAGACATGATATGAAACGACAAAGAGCCCCGTTCACCCCCTCTGATGTGCCGCATCCCATGTTTCCTCCCTTTATTCTTCACTTATCTTTGCAGATTAGAGTCCCCGTCTAAGGTTTCACACCTGCACTTGTTCTGAAATCCTCATCCTGGGGTCCGTCAGACCAGCGATCCTCACTCTGTTTGTCAGATCTGTGCTCTGGTTCTCATCTGTTCCTGCTCCATCTTTTGGTTGCTTTGTTTTCAAGATTTGCGACTTTATTCCTGCCCTTGACTGATGCTTCATGTATCCCAAATCACAAATCCCGACACTTTTAAACATGCCATCAGTATCAGGAAAATTGATGAGCTTAATTACAAATGAAGCTGCAAACAATTCCCAGGCTGTAGAGGATATTTGGCACTTGGAAATATATTTTTAAGTTGCATGTATCCCAAGGATGTCTACTCGAGGTCTCACAAGGTTATGTCCAATTCAGTGTGTGTTCTAAACTTAGAGAGATTCCTTCAAGCTGTGATGGAGGAAAGACAGATGGATGACAAAAGCACTTCTGGCGAAGGCTGCTCCTGGTCTGGAAAGGCTATTTAAGAAAACACATTAACTCACATGCCCTCTATGAAAGCCTTCCAATGTTTTTCCATTCTAAAAACATTTAAAACATATCACAGTTCCTGAGTGCAGAAATCTGAGCCGGTGGCAGCAAACAAAAGCTGACTGTTCATTTTAAATCCAAGTTTTCCATCTCATGACCCTTATGATTGTAATTAGAGCCTCTCCGGCACGTTTAAAAGGCCTTTGAAGCCACACACGCACAGACGCGACCTTTGAAAATACACCGTCGCTTCGGGTCTCGGGCATTTGCGTCACACTATATAGCACCATGGACCTCTTCCTCTGACGTCCCCGCTGTGGAGTCCTCCGGAGAGCTCAGGCAGACGCGCCGACAAGGGCGCATTCTCGGCTTCATGAAGACATCTGGAGCATCGGGTGAGTTTGCACCCAAGGCTGTGACACAGGCGCATTAATATGCATGTCGACATCATGCGGAACTCACACATGTAAGGGGAGCAAACCAGCAGCGATGCTCAAATGTATTAATAAAGTGTGAGATAAATGCGTTAGCGATCCCATCAGATCATGTCAGAGCGATAGTCAGAGCACATCTCAGGTATGGATCAGGGCCAAATGCCCGTCTTTTTTTCTTTTCCTATACCAGAACATGGTGAGAGGCAATTTTAAAAGGTAATTATGCATTTGGGTTATTATGCATGCTCTTCTCATCATCATTAGATAATCCAGGAGATGATACAGGATAATGCTCAAATGTCAAATTAATTACACCTGATACATCAGCAATGAACAAGTTAAACAAACATTTGCAAATAACTGGTAAACAATATAGCTCTATGATAATTAGAGTAGGTTCCCTGGAGCATTTTAGAACTGATGACATTCTCCGGGAATCAACGGCCTGACTATTGCTAAATAAAGAGCTCTGATTTAAGAATTAGTTTTGAGGTAAGTGCCTGAATTTATCCTCATGAAGTCCTGTTTCTTTAAGGATTTAATCTGTGAAGCCAAATAAGTGGATCCCTTGTCTGACCACAGTTTGTGTCTAATATTCTATTACATGCACCCCAGTCCAGTAGCTTTATGTCACAAGTCAAGAAAATTGGTTTCTTATCATGAAATTGTGCAGCTGTAGGCTACGCTGCTCACATCCCCCCTCCCCCTCTGAACACCCACATGTTGTATTTAGATAAGTTTGGAGCCAATAGTTTGACAGGAGTTTGAATGTCCAGGCATTTTGTTGTCGGTGCCTCAATATTTAATGACTTGGAATGAGAAAGGGCTTGAAACTCTGATTGCTAGTCTGGCCAGCACCGACGCCCCCTCCCCGCATGGACGCTAATGTTTTTACAGGTCTCACATTTTTCACTCTGACAAAAATGCCCCCACTGAGGCAAAAGGGTAAGCTGACCATTGCCCAGGAGTGGTCTGCATCCAGACCGCTGATGACATCAGGGAGTGATTTTCAACTAGAGTAAGCAGCGTTCATTCTTCTTCGGCGCACCGGGGTCCACGTGGGGACCAAACACGGGTTCTCCATCACGGCCTGGTGGAGATGGAGTCACCTGCGGCAGAAAAACGGAGAAAGTGAGGGAACCATCTGTCACAATGCAGGTTCCAAAATACTCAAGTAGCCCAGAACTGTCAACCGTGAAAGAAGGGAAGCCAAAAAAATATATATACTTGAGCAAGATGTATAGAGAAAACACTGAAGCATGATGAAGAGGTCTCATTTAAAGGAGTTCTATTACAGGGAAAAACAAACAAATGTCTCTCCAGAATGAAACCAAGTTGAGCCGGAGGGGTTGGTTATGCAAGCGATGTCTCACGCAGGGACTTCAAAGAGGACACATGCTGTTTTCCATTATCTGCTGTCTTCCATGCAGTCTAACCAACTTTAGACGTGTCCTGCGTGACACCCTGCAGGTCTTTATTTCACCTGTAATAGCAGGTGTAATAAAGGGAAAGGGCAGGAGAGACAGACACCCATTTACACAACAGGTCTTTGAAATAAAAAAGGTCCATCATGTCCAACAGGTAGAACAGATTCCAGCAAAAGGAGTGATTTGCTTTGGCTAGTGGACCCTGATTTCCTCTTTAAATGGCAGTTGCTCTCATCCAGACTGCATTGCATGTTTGTGAGACACTTTTCTTCCTATTTTGCATGTCCATCCTGAACTGTCAGCAAGAAAGGCCAGATAGTTGCCCCGAGTCAACTGCCAGGCAGACAGATGGTCTCACATTACCCCTGTAATTAGGTTTTCTTTCATTGCTTCCAGTTGAGTACAGGAACCTGTTCTCATGCTCTCCTGCATCGAGAGTTCAATGACCAGACTCCAGCATGTATGACTGCATCCACCTTCCTGTTTGAAATGGCTCATTTGGGTCAAATGGACCCGATTCACCATCTGCCTGTCTTCGAAGCCCAGTAACAATAGAGCTTTTAAGTAGCATCTAATGCTTGTCAACATGCTGCCTGAAATCTTGTGCTCTAATTGTAAAAATGTCCCCTTCACTGTTCTTACTACACCACTGCTCAAGGCTCCAACATCACAATATCCTCTCTTTAATTGATGAACAGCAAGTAAACGCCACGTGCCTCTGAGCTACGAAGTTGAAACCTTGGTGAACAATAAACAGGTGATTTTTTTCAGTATTGTTAGACCCCAGTCATGAAATAATCCTCGTCTGCAATCAGAAGGGCACGTGGAACTCTGTGTGCTTCGCACAAGCTGCTGAGGTGTAAGAATGAGCTCCGTTATAATGCTCTAACCATATTGTCGTCATGATTTCCACCCCTGGTGATTCATGACATCATTATCTATTCAAATGTATATGCATTGTGGAGTTAAGTGCGTGCAGCTGTGCCCCTCTAATTGAGATTTATGACCAGGTACATGTTCCAATGACGTTCCAGTATAAACTCCAGAGGATAGATTTACTCTACTGGGAAAAAATGGTATCGGTAGATTTCACTTTATTGCATTTTTATCTTTCGCAATGTCTGATATTCTCTATTTCCCACATATTAGCAAGCGCGGCAACATGTGTTTGTGTGAAATACACCCCAGGGAATGGGTCCCTCCTTCCACCTTACTGTCCTCACTGCCTGCGCTGATCCTTCCTTCGCCTTGTTTGATCCGACGCGCGCTGATCGTCCTTGCCAATTTCCATGAGCGCTGGTATCGGTGACGGTGCCGCGTTCGTCCCAGGGGACTGAGGAGCAGCTGGCAGTGCATTGGCAGTTGAGGGGGGAGGGACCATTGCTCCTCAACACTGGGGCTAGCTTCTCCCAAGCACGACTCATTTCACGAGGACACGATGTGATGGAGGTGAGAGCCGATGATGAGATGTACAGGATCTAGTAAACATTATTAACATAATATTTCTAAATAGTTGATGAGAGGCCAAATCAAGCTGTCAGCGTAAGAGATGGACAACCTGTCTCACAACCTGACGGTCTCACATGGTCCTTTTATGAAGCAGTTCAGTTTTCAGGATCAAAGTAAGTTTTAAACCAGAGACACTATTCTATCATTTTAATGCCAAAACAACCCAATTAATCCTGCCAACGGCCCATTATTCAGGTATCAATTACATTCAGAGGTGAATACTTGTCCCTAAACCATTCTCTTTGTAAGACCTACGGTGGCTGCTGGGGAACAAAATCGATTTTTCTATTAACTGCTTCCAAGGATGCTCCCAGTCCTGAGTCATATTTAGAAATTAGAACGTAAGTTTGTTTATATAGAATCATATAGGATATAGAATCAGCGCCCATAGCGGGGGCCCCACTTCAATATTTAACGCAAACACTGCTCTACTACTCTTACTTCGGATCGCTCAAAAATGTACACACACAGACACACACAAACACAAATGCATGCACACGTTGGCTCTCCTCTGCCCTGACCGCCTCCATGTGAAGGGAGAGTAAACACGTTTGATTGAGAGATTAAAGCCAAATTCTCCTTCGCATCTAAAGTCATTGATATTGTTGTGGCAACGTTTACCCTCTGCTATCAACCCTCCTCTGTATGATTATGCCGCAGTAATAATGTTTCTCCAATCATCTGTCATCTCGTACTTTAATAATTTAGCACGGTCAAATTACAACGTATGTATCGGCCTGTGAATTAAACATGAGCAGTAATTGGTGCAGGAAATGGAATCTGATTTGCCAAGGTGTGCAGTGACATCCAAATATATGACTAAACGACTCACCAAAGCAGAATTGAAAAATAGCTGCAAAAACACATGAAATATGCATGGTAGAGGGGATATTATTAGATCACAGATGTTCTTTTCAGTCTACACAAAAGTAACCCGTGGTAACCACCAGAAGACGGGCTCTCCCAGCAACCTTGTCTGGTCGGAGTTAGCCCTTAAGCTGCAAAAAAACCCAAAAGGCAGAATTGCTGCAACAAACAAAAGATATTTTTATCCAGTTCAGAGAAAAGAGCCACTGTTGATCTTTGGTGGCCTTTGTAAATGAGGCTTCTGTGATAGATCCTGAAATGGATCCTCCTTTTCTGAGCTCTACATTAAAGTTACTGTGAGTTTTAATTAAATTCCCAACAGCATTTCTAAGAAAAAAGTGTGAATGCTTTAATTCTATTAAAAAAATGTCCTGCCTTAATAACATCATAGAGGCTCAAAAAAACAAAATTGTCCAAACGGAGCACACTAATCCCCTAAACTCTCCTGAAGCTAATCCTGCTTGTTGTGTTGGACCAACTTCACTATCAAAAGCAACGAGTAGGGTTCTGATTTAGTTTGGTGAAAATATGAAGATAAATGGCTCTTCAGCATGCACCTTACATGTGCCACTGATCACCAGCTCGTGATGTGAAGCAGAATTTTGGAAATCTGTGGATTTATTCGTGGATTAGGTCTAACATGTAGATGAAATATCTGTAGCTTAAAGCCTGAGTGCCGCCATGACAGATGAATAACTCTAATCATATGTCTCCCAACTCTGAGACTCATGAATCATTCTGCATGAAGAGATTAATAGCTCATAAATCTTATGAGAAATATTATATCTGTGCAATTAGAGCGGCCGAGCTGCAGTGAAAGCCTCATGGTATATTCAAAATGTTTGATGAATATTAAAATGTGAACGCCAGCTCGTAACACAGATCTCAGCGAGTCTCGCTCCAGCAACCAAAAACACCAAGCAGGACCGTGGTGACAGCAGAAACAACAAATACCTGCGGGAAAAGTGACAAAAGTTATGAATTATGCAACAGTTATGGCAATTATGCTAAAAAAGGCTTAGAAAACTTTTACTTTTAAATCACATACACCTATATAACACGGATATATAACACAGGTAGCATCAAACACTGAAGCCGTGCTCTGATTGAGCCTTGAGAACATTTTGCTGATGTTTCAGACTGCTGTAGCATGTGTTCTCCGTAATAATGGAGTGGAGTTTTATTGCGAGCGGAGCGCTTGGTGGTGTCATTTGGCAACCTGACATCTTGTGAATGATTGTGTCTGGAATGTAGACACAGAAGAGCCGACCGCCCCAACCCCACGTAATTCATCCATACTTCATGTGATGCCCTGCAGTCCCGAGATGTTTGTTTCCTCAGTGATTAATATGACTGATCATCCATCCTTTTTTTTTGCTAACTGCCTCTCAGTGCTAATCAGGGGCATTGCAGGCACTGCTGGAGTCACCAGTCCATCGCGGCTGACGCCTGGAGGAATTCAGCGTCTCCCATCAACCTGAGGTGCCTGTTGTTGGACTGTGTGAGGTGGAAATCCAGAAAAGTCAGGGGTGTAAACTTCACCTCCACTTACCACCTCACGGGCCTTCAATGAGTCTTTAACCACTCCTGAAACCTCATCACCTGAAACTTAGACACCCTGGATGAGGTCATATGCAACACAGCCAACACAAACAAAGGGTGTGGAACACTGCCATTGTTAGCCACTGTTTTCCCTGACCTGCTTCCTTCTGTGGATCATTTTTCATTTATTATGTATTTAAAGATTATGCACAAGAGCTATTTGGCTCATGCCTACTCATTACTTTATGAAGAAAGAAACTAAGTCTTCATGCCCATCACTGAGTCGCAGGATTCCAAAATCCCTGACTCAGACACATTAAGGTCAGGAGGTTAACTTTGGTTGCATAACATCTCCTTGTAAGAAACCATCTGTCAGTACAGTTCATGATAGGTGGCCTGTCACTCATTCCCCCTCTTGGACAGCGTCAGAGTGTTCATAAGCACCAACATCTTACTTCAAAGTTGTAATTTAGAGCCAAAGCAGGGCTACCTGCATGCTTCTTTGTAAATATATCCATGCCGCCACAGATTCTGTTGCTGATCTTATGCAATCCCTCCCTAATAATCCCTAAGATGTATAATAATGTTATCCCAAATCTATTCCACAGGCTAATCCTGCAAGAAATCTCATGATGCACATTATTTACAAGCGTAAACATGCTCTCTGCAGGTTAACAACTGATCCAAATGTAAATCCTCTAAATTCCCTGTAATTGGGTCCCATTAGTACCATTTCGTGGGCCACGATGTCTATACTTGTCAGTTATCCATTTAAACCCAATTTTTTTTCTGCACTTTTATATTATTGCTGGAATTTCTTCTCGCCAGTCACTGTTCACTCCCAGACGAATATCTCCATGTTTAATGGAATATCTAAAAACATCTATTATAACAGAGAATAGCCTTGCTCAGCGTGTTTGCCTGAGGCGTTCCATTTTCCATAACTCAGTAGGTAAACAGTCATGACCCCACATTAAAAACCTTCTCTCTGTGTCCTTTAGCTTCATCCTCTTCTGGCTTTAGTCATCACTAAAGTTCAAAAACTGCTGAGAAAATAGTGTCAGAATTTGTTCTGTAGTTCAAAACAAATTGGCTCCAGTGACTTTTGGGCCTTATCTACTGAAACATTTCATTTAATTACCCTCCAGACTTGTGTCTGTCAATATATTTTGGCCGTTGAAGTTAAGGAAAGATCATGTTTTTGCTTTTATTAGCTAAGCTCACATACAAAAATGGAACTCTCATCGTGTGCATATGTGTGCACATCCAGGCCTGAACTGAAATTTAATCAAGCTGAGTGACTTTTCTAAATCTGAACTGGTTGTATTGTCCTGGTTTCGCTGTAAGTGTGCACGCACACGAGAGGTGAAATTGAATCTTCCCCACATCACTTTCCTATTTATTGCATTAGGTCAAAGCCTGTGGACAACATTCCCACCGAATGATGAATAAATCATGAATTTAAAAAATATATTTTCCTACGTGCCGCCAAACGTGTCACATAATGAAGCTGCCGCGCGCTCCCTGCGCGACTGTACACGCCGCTGTTTTCTTCTTTTAACGCTGTTTCAAAGCGTTGGAAAATAACACTTTTCTTCCCCCTTTCATCAGCTGACAAAGCTACCTTATGCTGTTAAGGCTCTGAACTCCATTTTGCCCGCGGTGGAGAGGCGGCGAAGACGGAGCGACGTCATTTGCTGCCAAAAGTGTTTGGCAACACAACAGAGCATGCTGGTTAATATTCATGGGAACAACTGAACATACAGGAAAGCAGCATTCAAGTGGAGCACACCGACATATATCAGTCTGGCCTCTGATTTTCCATGAAGGAGAGGTTGTTTCCCAACATGTAGACTTTTTATTAGAGCATAAACCTCTGTGCATTCGCTGCAGCCGCTGTTGTTCATGTTTAGCCATGATGGTTGCCATATACTGATGCCATTTCTATAAATGCTATAATAAATGGGTGTGTGAATTCAGTGCAGAACTGCGTCGCATTATGAAGCTCTTGGCCCTGGCTGAGAATTATCTATTCATATTTGCTGCAGTCACGGGCAGGCATGCATGTCTGCCCCGCGGGAGGTTGCTTATAAATCAAGCTGACAAGGCCAAAAAGACCTCAGAGGTACAACTAATATCAAACGCCCTGATATTTCCTTACACCTGCCGCCACTTTACAGTTTACAGTGAGTTTTTATTGGAACATTATTGGTCACTATTATTTATGTGTAAATCAACTGGTTTTAAAACTTGAGCCATGTAGCAGCAGAGGAGGAGTGTAAATTTCCCCGTGTGGGACATTAAAGGATCTGAATCTGAATATCTGCTGTGTACGTAGAAGCAACGTGTCATCAACGTGTCAAACCGTCAGACAGCTGTGCAGCCTCACCTCACCAAAACCAGGAAATGACTGTGAAATAGTGCAGCAAAACACAAGGAGGCATTCAGTTGACACGTGTGCCATACGAATGGTTTTGAAATTGAATTGGAAACCTGCCAGGTAGACACTTTTGCCTGAGGGCTGCTCACAATGGACTCAGCGCACATGATGCTCAGCTGCATCGATCAGAAGGCTCTGGAACCGATTTTCACCTATAAAATGGCAATCCAATATCAGAAACAACCGCAGTGCATCTTTTCACAGCTAGTTAGGGACCAACAGCGACTCGTCGCTGTTTGGCAATAAAAAGAGATGAATGACCGATGAAAGCTGCGCGTATGTGTATGAAAAAATCGGAAACGATACAAGGAATGGTTCTCAGACCCTGCTCAAAGAGAATCAAGCCTCATTTAAAATTAATGGAACAAAAAGAAAAAAAATAATGGTTTCGGTCAATAAAAGCAAACGACAGTCCTTAGGTTGATTTACAACAGGAAAGTGACTAGCTCCTAGCTACACTGCCACAGCCCTTGACAACCAGCGAAGAAGTATAGCGAGCTTTATCAAATATTAAAGTCTGGCCCAAGTTTCCATTCTCAGAAGATTAGAACTCCAGACATGCACCAAAATGAGTGGGAAAAAATAAGTTTTGTGACTTGCAGGTATGGTATGACACCTAGGTATGTTACCTATATGAATGTGAGCTGTATAGGCTAAAATCCCTCATGATCCCCCAAACCCCCCCAAACTTGTGAGATCAACTGAGATGAACCATAAATTGCTGCTCACTGTTGAAGTTTGCAGCAGGGAAATGGGACTGAGCTTTATATCTCACTAACAGCTCAGTATGCCAGTATGTAGCTAGGTTTAAATCTGCTGAAAATCTAGACTATATCATATAAAATGTCTTGAGTTGTTGATGAAACAGGCAAGTCAGTTAGTGTTTTTTACTCTTCCCCCAGTTTCAGAGTTCCTGGTCCTCCAGGTCACTGTTAAACCAGCCCACCTACGCCAGCCCAGAGGAAACCCCTACCTCCCTGGTCCCCCCATCTCCAGACTGGCCTGACTGCACTTGTTGAAAATGTTTTGCTCTTTTGACGCGTCCTGTTTAACTTCCCGAGTGTGTAGGTGTCCAGACTCGTATCGGTTCAAGGGGTCCCTCGCTGCTCATTTCCCCCAGTCACTCTGCCAGAGGACTGGAAATCTACTTTAGACCCAGCTCGAACCTCTGCTTACAAACTGCCGTGGCCGCATTTGGGAGGTTTTGGGAGGATTTTTGGGAGGTTTTGCATCATGAACCATGAAGCAAGACTCTTGGATTGTATATACAGCTGTGGTAGTTGCGCTGTTGCACTGAATTAACCCATAAATTTCATTTAAGTGACCCCATATTGGAGCTAAGTAGCGACGGAACATAGCTGGGAACAAGAGCCAACAGAATATGTGCTGAATAGCGATAGTGTCAGTAATCAAGCTGCTCTCATAAGGACCAAATAATGACCAGAAAAACTACTGCAGATTAAAAAAGGGGCTTATAAACACAGCAGCTCTGGTGGCAGAGGTGCTAAATCCCTTCAGCTCTTTTGCAAACATGATCAAAACAAGAACGCGTTATATATCATTTACTTCATTTGCGTAAAGTGGGTTCATCCCGTTTGTTGAAATAAGGGTGCTTAGAGTAAAAGCTTCTGTTCCTCCCTCACATTGATGATTGTCACTGTTGAGAGCACCACTCAGAAGTCATCATCCCGCATCAAACATCACATGACTGCCTCTGTTCTTCTCATTAGGAAGCATGCTGTTTGGCCTTTGGTGTGTTGGTTTCTGGGTTGCAGGAAACTTGCTGTCTCATTTGATGTGTTCCTCCTCCAAGGCGGCAGGATGAGGAGGTGATGTACATCTGCTATACTAAGACGAGGAGGATATCAAACATGCCGTTTCCACTCCACAGGCAGATGGTGAGGGCTCATTCACGCTCCCCTCCCTTTAATTATTTTGATGCCAGCAAGTGGGCTGAAAATAAACTGGCATCACCGTGGGCAGCACGTTAGAATGGCTTTACTCAGTCTCTACACACGCAATCAGTCAGATTTTGAATATTAATCACATTGGTTCATGAAGGCCTAACAAAACACTAACCTTTTAAAGTAACAGTTGCGAGATTTAGAGAAAAAAATGAAACCTGGAGTAGCATAGTTACAATGGTACAAATGAAGAGTCTAGACCATTTAATATTCCATAAAACCCCAAATCCCCTTAAAAAACATGTATGGGGGGGCTGTGACACAACAGACCACAGAAGACATTTGTAATGTGTTTATCAAAGACCTGTGTTGCTACACATTCCATACATTGGGCAGTAGTGCAGAATATATTTATTATTTAAAAATAAGCAAACATAGCAGTTCTAATGCTGTAATAAGAAAATTCCCATTTATAAATAGCTGAAACTGTTTAAATGTGTTTGAAATAACATTTGTCATGACCGAAAGCCTTTTGAAAATTGCCTCCTTATAGTGGTGAAAAGTCTGGTGTCACCACCGGTTCTAATAGGATCTATAAGGTCCAAAAAAATATGTATATATAAACTACCATTTAATCAAAAACACTACTGGTTTTAAGGAGAAGTTTAGGACAGGTCTGTGGGCGTAGTTCTCTAATAAACTGGTTCATTCCAGGTTCATTTGTTCTATAGAGCTCCTTATTCATGGGACATCTTGATCCTCTTGAACATTCCCAATGAAAACCCAGCGGGAGACTTAGAACTCAGTGAAATGATCTCATGTGACTTGGGCAGGCCTCAGGGTCCCCTCTGGAGAATTGGAAGGCATTTCGTAGGAGACTGTGATATTCTGTTTACCATGCTGCCACTGTGAGCCAGTCCTCAGCACTCAAAACACAATGGGCATTATTTGCATGATATTATTTCAGTGGTAAAGGGTTGTGAGTCACACCGACCACACATCACTCAATAGTGAGGACAGACACGGATGATACAGCACAACGTGCACTGTGTGCCAGGATTCAACAACTAAGCCCTGAAATGTCTTTTATTATTATTCTTTCACGATCCAAGGGCTTTATCTCTTCAAATAGCTGAATGGGCAAGTGGGGGGTCCTATGAGGCTGAAAAAACTGCAAATGTTGGGATTTGAATATTAACGACGATATCCAAAAGATTTTATCTAGTACCTGGAAGCAAAAAAAGAATAGAAAATGCAAACCCTGGTGGATGGATGGATGGAAATAACTGAAGTGTAGCCACCAGAGCAGTCAGAGAATATGCTCTGCTTATCTCTGGCATGCACTGATCTAAAACCTGGTGATTCCAGAGGAGCGCACTGCCGCCGCCAGTTAGCTGAACATGTGTGTAATGTTGACCCCGTCGATCATTTAAGGAAAAACAGGGGTTCGTTCTTCATCTTTCGGGAGCACAACCAGTGCAGCAACTTTCCTCTGACACTTTGCAAGCCCACCTTCACCTAAGCTCCTCTGTTCTGTCCAACAGAATGTCATTACTGTTGTGCTGTTTCCTGTCATGTTGGGTACCTGAGGCCTATTTTCTGTCATGGTTTGTAACTTTAGCTGTCAAAGTGATTATATGGTTTTACCGTGCCTGTTTTTCATCCCAATCCCTCATTCAAAAGAATCAGGAAAACACTTTCAAAATGTTGCTTTTGAGCCATTGAGCAAGGCTGCAGAGCTCTCGCTTGTCAAAAGAAAAAGCATAGCGTTTAAAGTAATCATATCTTTGCTGTTGCAGACAATCTTCAGCCCAATCTGCGATCAAGGGTAGCGTTGCCAGGAGCGACCGAGCGTGATCGTCTCACTCCTGAATGCAACCCAGTGGCACGAGCCTTTTGACAGATCCATTACACCACCTTGTCTCTGCCGCCTACTGAAGAACAGGCTGTGAACAAAGGCTGAGCCTGATGTATCGCGATTCCGTCTCCCGGGCTGTCGGCGTTGGTGGTGAATGAGCTCAAGGTTGTGCAGTCGTCTCTGAGCGTAGGGTTACGCATTATCGGGTCTTTGACAAAGGCCCAATCGGAAGTGCCGGAATATCGATGAGTCAGTCAGCAAAAGGTATGGAAACATCTGAGACGTCACCTCTGATTGACAGCTGATACCTACCTGGGAGAGACAATACCAGCTGATTTGTATGTGTCAACAGGAGACTGTCCGCTCGCAAGGGTCTAATTTTTCTTTAATCGAGCTCTCCGTTTGTTCAACAGGATTGATGTCTGCGTGCAGTCAGGCGAACATAATACAACGTGATGACAGCGAACCTGTGGTGTCCGCTGGCATCTGTCGGTTGGGGATTGGCGCATTGTTGAATTTTTCAACAGCGCCGGCAGTGCCAGGCTTGGTTTCGTTTCCATTCCCTGAAATGGAAACAAAAGCACAATCACGTCCTTTCCGATGAAAACGCCGGGCAAGGCCTTCGTTGTAAAGGTGACGCCAAACCTGTCATTTTGTGGCGTGACGCGGGACAACCTCGTTTACTTCCTGTTGTGCCCGGGAGGCCACTGCATTTGTTTTCAAACCTTTCGATTGCTGTTCTGTCACATTCAAACAGACAGAGGGTCTACTTGTGATGTCAGCCGGATCAAGCAGTGCGAAATTGGATGAAAGTACTGAACTGGATGAGAAAGAACCACCACAGATATGCAAGCAGGAGCCCGACACTGCTGAGAGTCACCTGTTACAAATCACATCACGGTTATTTGTCTCAGATCAGTAAACCAGACAGTCGGATCACATTAGGGCTGCTGGGCTGCGTACATTTACAACTACATCAGAACGTAGCCTCAATAAGAAAAATGATCCGCCAAACTGAACGAAACAACTCGGAATTTCTTGCAACATTTTAATATATTATCTTCCAGTGGTTCATATAAATCTGGGGCACTGCTGGCCACAGGTTGTCAGAATAATATTCATGATATTTGGGGACATGAGGCGATTCTCCCGGTGATGGATTCGACATCAATGCCTCCTACTGGAGACAGTAATGACAGACCAGGATACGATTCATAAATCAGGAGCCTTTGGGGAGGGCGGCTGACATTGATGCATGCCGGAACAGTGAAAAACGCCGCAGAGAAATAGCAAAAGACAAAAGGACGTGTTGGATGGCTTCATAAGCGTCAGACAGAGATAAGCAGCAGCAAAAACACAAATAATTTGTGACTTTGGTTCACTTTGGGTTTACATTCAGTGATTTTCTCTAATTCTGCATAATTGCATCACCTACTAGAGAGTCAAAGCGATGCATTCACGGCCGCTCCGTAAAAACACGGTCTGCATCATGTGCAGCTTCAGCTCTGTTTCACCTTTAAGGTCACGGCCGTAATGAGTCAGATCACAATAAATCTGAGGCTGAAATTGTTCAGCAGAGCTCCTGCACCACCCTGAAGGATTATAGAGAATGTGCTCTGCATTATTTGATTATTTTAAAGGGGGTCGCTCCACTTTATCAAGGCGTCGGCTGCGTAAGACCTGCTAAGCCTGCGTTCTTCGGGTCACACGAGGCCATAAATAATCCGACTCCCTCAGTACGTAAATCCAACATCCTTGATGCATGTTGACTGGGCCTGACAAACATGTCCAGCAGCCATTTATTTTAACTTTGAATCACTTGAAATTCACAGAATGTGTGACGGCAAAATCTTAAAACTTTGTGATTCTTTCTAATTTAACTGGAATTTTACTCTAACAGGACATGAAACGCTAAACGGACCCTTTCTGGGAGCAGCACAGTCACATCATTTAGATTGGAATTGATTCCGTAACATATTTATTTGCTTTCTTTGGAAATATTTCCTTCCCAACTTTCCGTGAGTGATGTAAATTGTAGCAATTGTTGCAGGAACAACAAACCGGTCAGCCTGTAAGCCTGAATTATTGATCCGCCGCTGCCCATCATTTGAACGAACATAGTTTCCATTTTCAATTTTCATTTTCATTCCCACTCAATTTGATTTCTCTCATCTTTTCTCCCCTCATAACTCGCACTGTGATAATCACATCACGACCCGGGGCAGAATCATTTTCGCCGCATCACACTGCATGTCAGAAATGCAGCAAACAAGTTTTCTTGTCACCATTTTACCATCTTAAAGGTTCAAAAAAAACCTACTCCTTTTTTTTAAAGCTATTTTTCCAAAATAGTAGATGCACAATTTATTTTTTTTCAGCTGATGGTAGCTGACAGTAAAATAGTCTGGCAGGATTCTGGTTGCTGGCAGAAATAGAGCCTACCATAAAAAAAAGGAATTTCTTTCTTTTACTGACTGAACAAAAGCAATAATACTATATTCCTTGAAACGGTGACATCTCAGGCATTTTCCAATCCCAACTGCTCGAGCTAAAAGGCTCAGGAATGGCTTTGGGACTTTTGACCTTGACTACTTTTGAACCCTTGTCCCGCTGACAGTGATTAATTCCAGGTAGAAACAAAAGGTCGCGGAGGCAATAAAGATATCTGATCACCGCGCTGAACATGGCGAGACAGCTCCGGCCCACACGATACAGCTCCGGGAATACGGCTAAACGTCTCGGCCTGGAAAAACTAGCAGTGCATCATCAAAACAAAGCAGAGCGTTGTAAAAAACGGACATTAATCATTGTCAAACTGGATTAAAACTCTTTGAAAGACCGCTCCCGCTGTCTAATTACCAATCAGGCCTTGTTTATATTAGAGGCCCTAACTCTGTTCTCACGAGAGTGAAGGTTAATGATACACTACCTTGTTTACTTGCTTACATGTTCCGAACCCCCCCCCCCCCCTCCGCTTAATTACCCCTTATAGCTGCGTGTTGACAAGAAGAGCTTTTGAGAAATACCCCAATCATGGTAGGGGGGCCGTGAATCAGAGGAAGTCACGGTTTCCCCGGAGTGTGCAAGCTAGACGTGTAAGATGGTCCCTGCCCCCGTGTTCATCAAAAGAAGATTAAACATGCTCCAAAATGAGAACGCCGCCATTAGAAAATAATGACAAACAATTGCTGGCATGAAAGTAAACTCATTAGAGAATATGAATGAAGACATCACCCCGCAGCGCCAGGTAGTCACTATTTTTACACTCACCTTCACCAACACACTAATTTTTGGAGAAAATCTCCGCCGAGACCTGCATCTGGAAGGACCAATGAAAGACGGAGCTGCTCTCCATATGGCTTTGACAGATTACAGCTCAATCCCGAAGACCACCCGCACGGAGCTGTCTCCGTGAGGCAACAAGGTCGCCTGAGGGGCAAACTCCAAATTTGCCATCTTCCTGTGATTCGGAGGATTAATGAACACGTAGCCGTGGCTCCACCGCCGCAAATCAGTTTATGTTTTATCTGCTACGCCACGCGGGGCTCTGCGCATGCGGCGGGGATATATTGCCATACTGTAATCCAACAATCCCACCTCATCTGTCTCTGTCTGATGCCGGGTATCAAGGCCAATTGGCATTCACATGATGGAAGGCTAAAGCTGGGGTGATTTCCCGCTGCACATATATCGCTCGACTTCATCTGCCCGTAGATTGACAGATAAAAGGAGAAAGCCCCTGTATGGGTGTGTGATTTATTTATTTCCTTTGCTATTTTTAGCAGCTTGACACTGTAGCATCTGCCCAGTCAGGTCAGGCCCAGTTCAAAATCTCTATCTTCACACTCGCGCCATTCGGCTAAATCGTGTTAAGTGCTGTAAATAATCCGCTGTGTGCAGGGTTAACATTGCTTTGACTGGAACGTATCCAGGTGTTTCACTTGAGCTCGAGTGTGGGCCGTCGCTGCAGCTTCTTCAAGCCAAAAAATATCTTCCCGTCGCTCTAATGAGGATGGATAGGATTTTGAGTCCCCCCCCCCCTGCAAACACAATCCCACACCGCGGAATAGGCGGCAGCAGAAATAAATCACACGCGCCGCTGCCGGATGGTGAATGTGGACGTGCCATCGTCATCTTAATGCAGCGAGAAAAGATGGCTTTGATGCGGAGAAATCTGCGCCGTTCAAAGTAATTTTTATTTATGTTTCTGTCGGGCGGATGAAGGCTCGCCCCTACAATAGTTGTGCCCGCAAACATGAAAGATGGATAATGTTTATGGAATTTTCTCTGGAGGATATCTCGCCAGTTTGGTCCTTTTAAGCAGTCGAACACACAACGAAAGCCGCGGAAACTCAGAAATGGTTTAAACCTCTCAAAGCTAATGACCCTTTACCTTGTGTGTTTGTTGGTAAGTTAATGTGGACATTATAGGATGTTTGTTGATGCCAACCGCAGCCACATCGTTATGGAGACCGCACTGGTGAGAGAATCCAGGCTGACCACGGGCGGAATCCAATCCCCACTAAGAACAAGATGTACACAGTAGTTTTCCCAAGAACCCTTCTGTCCTAGTGAAGAGGTCTCCTCCAGTGGTCATCGTTTAGGGTTTCACACAGACGGGTTGGAAGGAATCACAGGAGAGAGAATAAACTCTGAGCTCGATTCCGTGGCTCCAGTTCACAGATATTGCTGCAAATTAGGGCCAACAGCTCAAGGCACTGGCATGCACGTCGCATGAAGCTAACCGATGGAAACACATGATAACATGTAACTTCTCACATTTTCAGCCTGATGTTTCCTCAAGATGTCAGTACAGGAAAAGGGATCTAGTTATCCACTGTATGGGAAATAACCAGTTTCACTGAGGCTGAGGGTCTTATCTCAGTGTAATAACCACACCAGAACACGATGTGTGTGTGTGTGTGTGTGTGTGTGTGTGTGTGTGTGTGTGTGTGTGTGTGTGTGTGTGTGTTACTTATTAATCATCATGCTGCATGAGCTGGCATGTCCCGTTTTTATTTTCCATTTATTTTCCAAAGTGCACCGTGAGAGATGGTGTCCGAGGCGCCGCTCCCACACTCCGTCTCTTCTTTTCTCTTATCTTTCCTCTAAATGATGAATGAAGAACAATATTGATCAAAGCTGACATCTGAAGCTTTGCAAACAGCACCAATGGGAGATTTTTCACTTTTAACCTCACACAGAATAAGGTGCCAGTCTACACATAGTGTACTGTCCATTGTCCACTGCATGTTCACGTGTTTCTGGGAAGAGCGTGTATGTGTGTGTGTGTGTGTGTGTGTGTGTGTGTGTGTGTGTGTGTGTTCTTGTTACATATTCAGGACCAAACTACTCATTCTATTGGCAAAGTGGGGACATTTTTGCAAAGTAAGAACACTTCCTGCGACTGGTCCGAAATATTCCAAGGACTGTTTGAGGGTTAAGAGATGGTTTTAGATTAGAATTATGTTTAGGTCAGCGCAAAGGGCTTAGTTGCACTGACTACTGTTAAGGTAAGAAGCTGGGTAATGCATTGTGTCTGTCAAAGTCCTCACAAAGATAGAAGCATAACAGTGTGTGTTCTATTCTTCAGCTCTTCAACTATGATGTCGATCATCACGCATAACGTGGGCACCTTCGGATCACCTTCATGTGAAAACAGCCCAAATTTGCAAGGATAAAATTGACCTGACAGATAAACTGGCTGATGCTCTGTATTATTCATGCATGTAGGAATAATGTTCCAGACCCCCTGCTTCCTCCCCGTGTCAGTGTGTAATTCCCATCTTACACGCACCTTCCTTCACGTTGACACTGGACATTTGTCCGTATGAACAGCCTCAGACATCTTTCTTGGCCTGTGAGCCGAAGGGAGATACAAACACGTTCCCAGTCTTCCACATTTGTTATTCTGAGCATCTCTGACACCCTGGTCAACAGTTTGGAGTGTAAACAAGTCTCTTCAGTGACAAGATGCATTAGAACCCTGATGCTAGCACATGAGCGGGACGGCCTGTTCACTGATTTTCTAATCAATCACTGTACCAACTGGCTCAAATCAGTGGCTGGGACGCTTTTGCTGGGACATACAACATTTATGCACAATCATGTAAATAAGCCCTCCCAGGACATGCATAAAGAAACACACAGCTCATCAAACCCTCCTATTACTCTGCCCCATATTTCATCTGCACCGTAAAAAAAAAACGAGGTGATAATTGATGACATTACCAGATCTGCAGCGCTTGATGAAGAACGGCATTATGGGAAGCACTCATATGCGTGGAAAGATGATAATTCAGTTATTATTCTTCTGTCTGTCTGGAAATGTTATTTCCTCTCAAATGCCATATCTGAGCTGATCTTCAAGGAAAACAGCTATTAAGAGCTCACAGTGCAATCAAAGCTTTCGCATCTACCCAATTTTCCTGAAAAGCAACAGCAGACGTGGATCCCTCGATTCAGCTTGTTTTGTGTGTGTGTGTGTGTGTGTGTGTGTGTGTGTGTGTGTGTGTGGGTGAGCTTTTGAAGATATCCCCCTCTTTCAGCTCTCGACTTCCCTTAAAGCACAATCAATGCTTACCAACAACGTTGCCTAGTACCAGTTGCTTAGTAACGGCGGCTGGTCCATTGCTTTCTACTACAGAACGCCTCACTAATTCTATGTCAGCGCTAAATTTAGAAGCGTCTTTGATTTATCCCCCTCGCTGGATTGACAGAAGTTGGGTGCACAGAGGGAGGCTTTCTTAAATGGAAGCCTGCAGGATTTTCTTCCTGAGCCCCGTCTCCGTCATTCACAATTCAAAAACTGTTGTTCCCGCAGCCTCAATACACCAGACCCACCACAGAGGAATAATTCATTTATTAAAAGGAATCTCTTCATCTGCTGTGATCTAGCGCTGCCAGTTATAACCAGTCTGATGTCACTGCTGGTGAGTGACAGACAGGAGACATGACCACATTCCCAAACAAGCAACATGCTAAGTCTGTTTTTACAATTTGGACCCAATACAGGAATCAAAAACATCCAGCAAACAAGACAATGCATTAAGGGCTTGGTTCACGTGTGAGAGGTTAGAGCTGTCACCTTACAACAAGAAGGTCAGGGGTTCAAATCCCTCTGGGAGACCGAGGCCTTTCTGTGTGGAGTTTGCATGTTCTTGTGTCTTGTCCTTGTGTCTTGTCCTTCCCAGGTACTCGGGCTTCCTCCCACACTCCAAAGACATGCATTTAAATTGATCGTAGGTGGGATGGTGTGTGTGTATGGTTGCTTATTTCCATGATGACCTTGTGATGAGGTGTACCCATCTTGCCCGGGGGCTGCTGGGATAGGCTTGAGCCCCCCCCTCCGACACCACAAAGGGTTAAAGGAGTAGTTGAGGGATGGAGTCGTCGGTGAACCACCGCTGCTATACAGCTCCCTGCCACTAGAGGGTGCTAGAACTAAATGCTTCAGTGTGTGAGACCAATTACACTCTTTTGTGAACAGCCAGAAAAAGATGTCTCCAAGGCACAGGACAAGGCTTTGGTCCAATAATGGTTCCAAACAAAGACACATCCAACTTTTAAATACAGGGTAATATAAAATGTAATATGAAAATGATCTGAGCTAAAACCAGATCAACAATCACACTTCCCAGGATTTTCCCTAAAGAGCCCTGAAATACTTTATTTACACCAGACTCTTTTATCAGTGCAGGTAAACCACAGATGCTCTGCTCACTAAAATGTATTTCAGAGTGCACGTGACCGCATGACTCGCTGGCCCTCGCTGGCGGGCTCACATGCAGGTGTCTTATACGGAGCAATCATGCACGAGAATTGACTGGTGATTGAAATGGGTTTTACAACAAGCACTGAAGAACCATACAGCGTCCCATTACCCTGGCACTTCAGATGAAATTGTTTGTGTCAGTGCAGGGGAGCGTTGCTAGAGATCCCCAGTTTCTGCCAGGCGTACTAAATATATATCTCATCTGATGTAAGGGATGTATTCTTTTCATTGGGCCCAGTGTGCACGCAGTCTGACCATAAAGGTTCATGAGGGCTGTTAAAAAAATGAATGACATGGATTTTGTTTGGCCTTTAAGAGCAGATTTTTACATGCCACACCGAGCTTACATGATCGACAGTGTTAAATGTTGTGTTTTTAATGATCAAGCTGACTGATATTGGAAACTACAGCATGTTCATTTTTTTATCTATTGCATCATCATCATCACCGCTCACAAGAATCAACAATTTCCTGTCAGCAAGCTGAACTGGAGACCTTTTTGCAAAATGTTATGACAATCGCCTCGACCTCGCACATGCCGAATGCTAATGTCGCTAATCTGATTTTCCACGGGCGCCTCACTCTGACAAACGAGGCAACTGAGGTAAACCGATGGAGTCTCAAGTGTCCGCGGTTAACAAATATCACATGAGCCAGAGGGTGCTGAAGCAGGCTGGATTAAAAGAGACAGGTCATCAGACCTTCAATGATCACGTCGCAGGGGCGGTGAAGAAGCAGCTAACAGGAAGGCTCAGGCTGTGTACTTCTGGCGCTGTGACAGATTTACCCACCGCTTCTTTTTTCTGAAGAGAAAATGCGAGCCTGAGTAGGACAACACACGCCCTGTTCTCATTAGTCAGATAAAGCACGGTGACTGAGAGGAGCCTGACAGGGCCATGGTGTGTGCTGAGGTCATACAACAGAGATACACCTGAAAATAAATGGTGTTACGATAAAAAACAACACTGCACTGTTACTGCACGAACAAATCAATTCACAAGGTTCTAGCAGGCAACTGGAGCAGCAGAAAGACTCCTGGGAATAGAAAAGTGAGGAAAACGGCTCCTTACATTGAAATTCAGCCTTTGGTGCCCCACTATCTTTATTTTGGAAGAATCTATAATAGTATTGGCTAGCTTATATCTCACGCATGGACATTCCTCTTTATTCTGCTTCGAAGCCTTCAGTCAGGCTTCTACATCACCTGACCATAAAGACTGGAGAGGACAGGGCTGTCCGTGTTGTCCAGCACCTGTCAAACGGCGCCTGACATGCACGCACCCCCCGCTATCGACACAAACACGCCACACTGCTTTGACACGCACACCCTTACATGACAGAATGATTGCTGCATATGAAAGAAAGAGTGTGTATATATGAGTGTGTGTGTGTGGGAGGGGGAGGTGAACAAGAAGCAATAAAATGTGTGGTGGTAAAGGAGGGAGGTGTGCTCTTTGGCTGATGTCGGGCGTCGGCCGCAGGACAACGGAGCGTTCCGGTGATGGATAGCGACACCCAGAGCTGCATTTCATCCGGCTGAGCCTTATTGGGACTACTGAGGGAGCGTTATTAAAGCGGCCACGTTGGTGCTCTTTCTGCAAGCGAAGGAAGTTTATTTGCCCCTCCGCTTTGATCCCTCCTCCACTCCATCAGGGCGGGAGAGGGTTCGAGTGTCGCCCAACTGTTTTTATCTGACTTCAGGCATGAGCGTCTTTGCCAAGCCAACGTCTGAGACGCTGCTGCGGTGCTCACCACCGTCTTTTGCTGTTCCTGCCATGGAAGTTTAGCCTCGGTGGGCGAGATCATTCTACACGTCTCCCTGCTTGATTGCCTCTCTCCTAATCAGACTGAACGTATCCGCCTCCTGCTGTGATTTCCCATGAGCTCAACTTTTGTCTTGCAGCAAGGTTAGCGTGTGGTGGTGTATTTGTTTCCATCCCAAAAGCAGAGTTGTACTCATACACCACTTGCTAAGATTTAGTCATTTATTTAATTTTTTCCCTTAAACTTTGTTTATCGTTGGGCTATTTTTGATTTTTTTTTTGGTGATGGGGTCTCCTTCTCGAGGGGGTCATGTGACATCCACCGTGTGTAAAGGCAGCATGTTCCATTGATCCATAAATCCAATCTGCCAATAATAATACTGATTCAGCAATTTCTGAGCAGACAAATGCATTGAAGCCTTTTTGTGCCCTCTCTTCACAGAGTTGTACTTTTAATGTGTCATTTAGCCCGATGCACACCCCAGCCTGGAGGCCATACATCATTCAGGAGCTACAGCAGGAGAACCACGGGCCGCGTCAGTGCTTTGGTCTGTTTGGCTGCTCCGTGACTACAGACTAAATGGTTGGACAAAACAACAACTGGAGGGCTGAAAGGTCTCGGTGGTGGAGCGGCGCGTCACGGGCACCTTACAAAGGCCCTGCTCTCCACACGACACCTCGTAGCCTGACCTTCTGTCGCAGCAGGGCCGTGTCTGCCATGCTGCACTTTTTCAAGCGCCACCTAAAAGCTTTTCCAGGCTCCTTTGAGGAAATAGATTTGGTCATGGAGAGATGAGAATGACACAGAATAGCAATCTATACGCTCAGATCTGCAGCCTCTCCCTCGTTCTGTCTTCCATGCTGGTAGAATGGTGCAGAAGAAAAGAAAAATCACAGTGTGGGAGATAGATGGGTTTCATTCCGACTCTGAATTTTCCAGCAGTGGGCAGATATTTATCTGTAAAAAAAGTGGTCACTTTCCTGCTATTTCTCTGTCATACATAAATGAACAACAGTGACAGTTTCAGGATTTCCTTGGGGCTTTTTGTAAAATACAGCAGTTGAGGAACACCAATTCTGGATTTCAGCCCTTTCATTATTATTATGGGTCTTAGAACTAGTCAGGAAAAATGACAATGCAATCTGGGGCGGGGGGGCATCATCAAGGCCAAATTGCTTCCCTGGAGTTGCTTTCTGGGACCTTTACAGCAGCGGCGGCTGCCTCTCTCCTCTCTCGCTTTGTGGGATTTAGTTTGTTTTCCATTTAATGACGGCTTTCTTCCCTCCTCTGGATAATGTGCCGGCAGTCTTTGGACAATTCAAAACCCGAGATCAACGCCGAAGCTTCTCTCCATTTGCTTCATAATGACCGGATTAACTGCAACTGACCGCTAATCTGTTTTCCAGTCAGGTGTCCACAGATGCAAAATGGTTGTTTCACCCAAATGGTGAATACCGACGTATCTTTGTGGCCCTGGTTTGGAGCCACCACTCGCTTCACTTGTAACAAATATTATAACATATTATGTTACAATATAGAAGTGAAGCCGTTTACAGAAGGATCGTTGACAATCGATCTTTGAAGCTCGCCTTTATTGACCTGAAACCTGGATAAATGAGAAGTCGCCACACGCGCTCAATGTCGAGCGAAACCTTAGTTGGGAAAACATGCCTGGAAGCCTCCTGCAGGCTCTCTCCTGTGTCAAACATGTCGAAACTCTGTGTGATTCAGATACGCTCCGTGCGTTTGTATGGGCATCATAAGAGTGGCAAAGCGGGAGGCATGGCTGTCGACTAATTACTAATCATCTCAGCGAATGGGACATGCAGAGATGTATGCAGTGCACCTGCAGCGGCGGCTCCACAGCCAAGAGAACAATGTGCGACGTGGCTGGACTGGTGAAGAAGCCGAAGTGGGGAAAGTGTTTTCAGGAAACCTGGAAAATTCAAGTTTCTCCCCAAATGTCAACAAACATACAATCAAAAATCCAGATTACTGGATTCTCCCAGTTGGTTTATATTAAAAGGACTGACTTGTTTTGTAAATGTGTTTTCTTATCACCTATGTGAGGCCCCGTTACACTGATCCTCCCATCAGCTACACAGACAGTACTGGACACACACACACACACATGCACGCACGCACGCACACACACACAAATGCTTTTTAAATCTTTGTGACACTCTAACACAGAGGAGGGGTTAATGCACATCTGTGTCTTGCAGGTCTCATTTTACTTATAAAATCAGTCATTTCTGTCAGAATTTTGATGAGGTTGTTCTATATTGTGTGTGTGGGTCTGTGTGATACACATCTTCCTATAATTTGGCGATGATGATAATGGGTGGTGGGTCAGCCTGTGTCTTCCATGAGTACTGCGAGTGCATCAGTGTTCTGACAGGCAGGGCCGGAGTCTGACTAATGCCCACTTCCTCTGGCCAGTAGTTACGATGCTCCAGACTGTATGGATTTCCCACAATTCACTTGTTTTTACACTGAGTGGGGAACGTGCAGAGAGAGGAGTGTCGAACTACTCAACTGGTTACTTTTTTCCTATGTGCAGAGATGCAGATAGTTATGATGTCCTCACAACTCAGGTTTTACTGCCTGAGTTTCTGGCCGTTCTCAGCAGAGGGCAACATCAATAGCAGTTCAACGTGTAATTGTCCTTTCACTAGAATTGTGAGGCCCTTTTTAAAAACTAAAACCAGTGGCTCTTTCTGTTGGAGCCGAACTTTCTGTGCACATTAGACTGTGGTATCATTTTCAGACTGAGACAGCTAGCGTGCTAATTGTACCATTTCTAATGGGCTCCATACAGACAAATACGATCAGAAGCAGAAGAAAATGTCCAGTTCTCCCTGTTCAAAAGCATTAAAGCATCTCAGACCAGTAAATCTATGTCCATGTTTGCAGTCCATAACCCACTAATGCATGGTTTAGAACACAGTTCAGGACCTTTCTGACCCCCTGAGAGAGTGAGATTGTTTCCAGCAGATGTACAACACGGGCGCAAGTTTTGTTCCTCGTATTGTTAAAGGTTGAGTGATGACATCATTGGTGGACTTGGTCTGCTGAAACAGATAAACGCAGAGACGACGCGGCGGCCGTTCAATGAACCCGTTTCCATCAGAATCACCTTCAAATCCTCTCATTTTCCAAAATAACATATTTGTGATCTTTGGTTGAACGTAGGATAAATTCATTGTAAATTCATTTGGGCGACATATTCGCTGTTTTGTTAGTATCCTTTTAATAAAACCTAAGAAAAATGCTTTAATTCGGGCTGGCATTTCAAAATATCTCCCATGGCCAAACAACCAAGTTAAAAATTGCCTTGGAACTCAGCTTTGCCTCCCTTGATTTTCCAAACATAGCCCATAATTTTCACAGGAACACAGTAAAATCCTTTGATAAAGGCAAAGATAGATTCTTATTATATTTAATGCTGAAAGAGAGGAAAAGCCAAATGAGATTTTTTTTTGTTTCATTTATTTTAAAGAGAAGTCATATCACTGTGTGTGTGTGTGTGTGTGTGTGTGTGTGTGTGTGTGTGTGTGTGTGTGTGTGTGGTGTGTGTGTGTATGTGGCTGCTCAGCCACATGCTGGTCACACATCTTGATCCCACGCACAAAACTCTAAACCCTTCAAACCAACCCAAAGACGGATTTAGCGATTACAAATTTCCATCTCCGAGCAGCTAACATGTCTGCGCTAAAGTGCAATCTGCAGTGATGACCCCTAAAAGCCCCGCGTGCGTTCGGCCGCCAGGTCAAATTCGATGCTTTTGATGGTCGGGACGCTAAACTGCTCTGATCATGCACGCAGATATAATCTATACGCTGCTCAGAGACGTGTTAGCAAGATGGATTAGGTGTCACATGGGCATATTTGAGAGTCGCTCATGACATGAGAAACCCTAAAAGGGTCACTTAGTCTGGTTTAAATTAAAAAAATAAAGCAGGCAGACAGACAGACAGACAGACAGACAGACAGCAGGCAGGCAGGCAGGCAAGCAGGCAGGCAGGCAGGCAGGCAGACAGACAGACAGACACAGACAGACAGACAGACAGGTGACTGCTGCATGGCACTGGGATTTACAGTCACAAGTAACCAACTGTGTACTTTTCAGAAATCCTTTGGAACAGCAGCCAGATGTGGAGCCAGTGGATTTAGTGGATTTAGTAGATGACAGCGGTGACGGAGTCGGTCTGACATGGCAGCAGCGTCGCCGTGTCCCCCCGACCCACCACGAAGCCCGGGCCCCCGCCAGGACCTGTTTGCTGTAAGGTCTGCTTCATGGGGTGGTGCAGCAGGAACAGTTAGATGGTGTTTGCTTCCCGTTGGTGCAGGAAACTCATATTGGACGCTTCCTTTTGAAGCATGACCCTCCGTCAGCCCCCTCTGGCAGAGACAATAATTGCACCAACTCCTGAGCTGTTTGTGACTCCACAGGAGATTTTTAGTTGCTGTGGCCTGAAGCCCGTGATTATGAACGGCTGTCAAATTATCTGGCCCATTACTTCCTGTTTTAGCTGTTTAAACTGAACTGTTTGTGGAGGGGAAAGCTGCTTGCACTTGAAATATGGTTTTCCTCAACAGGATCAACGTGTACACATTAAAAAAGGAATGATAGGCTTTCACACATTGCTTTGAATAAATTACTTCTACAGACTCCAAACAAAACAAAATAGAATATAATGCTTTGGATTACGTTTTTATGTAACATTAACTCTGGTTGAATATAGTTATGAAAGCTCCATTATAAAAGAGAAATACAAATTAGAATGTACTGTAAACAAATTATAAATAAAAATAAAATATTTATTAGCCTGATGATATTTTCTTCTTAACGGTAACATAACAAATCTCACCCTGCGCTGCCCCCTGTTGGACCAAATAAGAATTACAAATACAAAACAAGAATGACTGTATTTTAGAACATGAATTTAAATGCCAGTTTGTTTTTGGTGCACCCTAGACTAACCTTAGCTAGGATAAGCCTACTAACTCTAGCAGGAATTTCTCTTGCGATAAACATCACGGCAGCTCTCTGCCCCTGACCCCCTGCCATTAAAAAAGTCTCTCCACTCTCTTCCAAAGTCAGTTGTGCATGTTATTATGCTGCTTGCACCTGGATAGTGAAGTGACATCAAAGACAAATTTAAATGAATCTGTCGATTTTGCAGATGAAGATGGCCGTTATCAGTATCTAAAGACTGTTTGATCTGCTCCCAGTGTGTCTAAGATAAGCAAATATTTGAAATGCATATTTGTGTTGATATAATACTGGTGGTGACATTTTGTTTGAACAGGTAGGCTCTCTTACCTGGAGGGGGAACCCACTTTCACTGCTGAGTATGGTGCTTATTCTGATGTTTTTTACGTGGTGTGCTGTGAGACGTACCAGATTTTGAATAACCTTTAATATATAAATAGAAGAAGGTCTTTTGTCTGAAAATAAAAAGGCTGATCCAGACTGTGGTTGACTGTGGGGCGGTAACAGTCGGGTTCAGAACTGATAAACAAGGAGTCTTCGAAGCGTTTCGTTGTGTCTAATTTGCGGAGCAGTGGGTGGAAAGCCTGCACCCATTTCTTCTGAAGCAGCAATCCTGTCACAGGAAGCCAGTAAATGAAGAATACCTGTCAGGCAGAAACCCTCACTGCCTTTGGGCCAATTAAAACTGTCAGATGTTTGGTCTCAAGCAAACTTGAGGCTATTGGTATAAGTCATAAGAAAACTGCATTATTAAGGACACTCGGTCCCCATTAGGTGCAGCGTGCAGTTCTGGTTGAGGAGCCAAAGATGAATTTTCTTCCTGACTTCTTCCTGAACACCTGGACTTTGTTAATTCTTGTCATTATACTCAGCACCACGTAAGTAGCTAGAATTAGAACATGAAATACATGTATTCTGTTTGTTATTGACTAAACCTATTGCTTCTTGTGTCATGGTGAGGAGACGTTTTCTCTTGTTGGTGGTATTTTTAATACCAACTGAGCTTTTTGGGGGGCTGGATGCTTTCAGCACAACTACACATTAGCCTTATATTTCCCTTTCTAATGTTGTAATGACCAGTCCAACTCAAGGTTTCTCCCTGTTAGAAGTCCTGCTGGAGGTACTGAGCTTCTGTAAAGTGCTGAGAGACAATGTTGATCCTAACAGATGCTGTAAAAATCAAGTTGGATTAAGCTGAACTTTCATTCATTTTCAGTTATGGATGTTCTCCATATGTCTTGTTTAAGAGAGGAGGCATCAGGGGGCCCACACCATGGCCCTTTATTGGGACATATTTACAGTACAAGACGGTGAGTTCCATTTCCATCCTGGGATCTAAACACATGCCCACAGTCTTTTTGACTCCTCTGACATCATCTTCACCCCTTCTGTACTTCAGGGCCTCCTCGACTTTTACACAGAATGCTGTAAACGATACGGAAAGGTTTGGGGGTGAGCGCTGATGATCATTTCATCTGATCGTCATCTTACATGTGAGCTACAACTGACGCCCTGGTGTTGTGTGACAAGGTTATATGAGGGCAGAATACCCGTGATGTTCATCGTGGACACGGCCATGATCAAAACCGTCTTTGTTAAGGAGGGCTACTCTGTCTTCCTCAACCGAAAGGTGAGACGGGAATATTTGGTTTGAGGGTGGGGATAAAGAAACAACCTCACTTCTCATTTTGACGTGTGCATGCGTGCGCGTGTGTTTGTGTGTGTTTAGAGTATCGGTCCAAATGGCATCTTATCCACGGGATTACCCTTTCTGAGAGATGACAACTGGAAGAGGGTTCACAAGATCGTGTCTCCAGCATTCTCAAGTGGTCGAATGAAAGACGTTTGTAAAGACATCAGAAAACTTAAGATACCTTCATATGTCATATTCTTCAATACCTCTGTGTCTGTTTCATATTTGGGCAGATGTTTTCAATAATGTTGCAGCACTCAAACATCCTGATGGGAAATATTCGCGGGCTAGAGGATAAAGGAGCTGTCAACATCAGACAGTACGTTTCGGTGGACATTAAGTATGGAAGCAAATCTGTGCCGTAATTAATACGAAAATGGGAGCGCAGAAATGCACTTTCATTTTCGGGATATAGCTGCATTGTTTGACTCAATCAAATGAATACTCAATCATCCCGACTACATTTCTATCTTCTTCTTCAAGCTGCTAATTCTGCGACTTCATTAAAGTGAAAATGTCAAGTTTGAAAATGAAAATGCATTAGCTAACGCTCCATAATGTGTTCGAGTCTGTCACGAGCATCCGAACAACCAGGAAGAAGAGCGGCCGGTGACGTGACACAGTCATTGTTTTAATAAGAAAAAGTTGGAACTAAAACCAGCTGGGCTCACATCTGTAATTGTGCCAAATAATTATATTTCTATAAAACATTTTCCCTTCCTCTTTGCAGAATGATTCAACCCTATACCGCGAATATTTCATTCGCCATTTTCTTTAGCATTGACATAGAATCCTTGAACAATCCATCTAGTCCTTTCCTCCATTACCTTCAAGAGGTTAGCAAGTACAACTACATGAACCTCTGGCGTTTGTTAGGTGGTACGTCACAAATATTGACTGTTCATGTCTCCATTTACATGCCTGAATTCACTGTATTCCGTTTTGTTTCAGTAATCTTTCCTTTTCTTACGCCCCTTATGGACAAGATGAATATCACAGTCAACTCCAGTGAGACTTTGCAGTTTTTTATATCCGTGATAAAGAAAATCAAAGAGGAACGGAAAAATAAGCCAAAGGTAACGCGCTCATTGTGTTGGGACTGGGGTTTATGCGTGGTTTGGTTTCTGACCTCGGGTTTCTCTTTATGTCGTATCTTCCAGGACAGAGTGGACTTCATGCAGCTCATGTTGAATGCTCAAGCTCCAGACGGCAGCAACAAGGATTGTGACAGTGCAGGTAGAACAAAAGCACAAACAAGGGGTCACCTTCAAGATATCAAGATCTATTTTCATTTCTCATTCCCAAAAATAGCAATGATGACGGATGAATGAAGCGAATGAAATCCTCATTAATGGTTCCATCTCTGTTTTTCCTGCACTCGAACTCGTCAGCAGCCGCTTCTTTTTGTCTATTTGCTTCACTCTCCTCCATTCTGTCAAATTCAACATTATTCCACTACAAATTCCATTTCCTAAACTTGTAATTCCACAGTGACAGTTGAAGATAACTTTTCCAAAATAAAGAAAGAAAAATAGTCCCTTAAGAACATCTTTTGATTGATTTGTAATTCTTCTTAAAAATATTCATAAAGTATCACGAGTTATGGCTTTAACAACTTTCATCGACCGCCTGTGTCGCGTTTGATTTGCAGGGCTGAGCGATGAGGAGATTATGGTTCAGGCCTTGATATTTGCCCTCGTCGGGAATGGAAACATGGCATATTTAGTGGCATTTACAGCCTACAACCTGGCGGTCCACCCTCAGACCCAAACACGGCTGCAAGCGGAGATCGACAGAACGTTTCCTGGAAAGGTTCCCCCCAACTGTCGTCTCACTGTTGCCTTTTCTGTTCAGATCTTGATTGTGCGCCAAATAACAAGCGTTCAATTCGCCCTCCAGTGTCCGATAACTTACGAGGAGCTGCTACAGATGAAATACCTGGACATGGTGGTGACAGAGACGTCGAGGCTGTACCCGCTTGGTAATCGCATAGAGAGGGTGGCGAAGAGCACTGTGGAAGTAAGTGGTGTGATCATCCCTGAAGGAGTGGTGGTCGCTGTGCCCATCTACACGCTCCATCGTGACCCCACTGTGTGGCCGGACCCGGATTCCTTCAAACCCGAAAGGTACAGAACATCAAGACAGGCTCCACCCACATTTTGTCAGCTGTTTAAACTATTGGGCCTCTTTTTAGGTTCAGCAAAGACAACAGAGACAACATTGATCCTTACGGGCTCCTAACCTTCGGAGCGGGACCGAGGAGCTGCACTGGCACAAGAATGAGCATGCTGGTTGTGAAGCTGACCTTGGTAGAGATCCTTCAGCACTTCAGCTTTGTTGCCTGCAAGGAGACAATGGTGAGAAGTGATTTCTGCCCTCTGTCCACATTTTAAAACAGGGGTTCTGTTGGTGTGTGGCTGGTTGCTGGCCTTCAGTTGTGACACAGTTCTTCTTTTCATAGATTCCAATGGTGCTGGATGATAATGGATTTGTTCAACCCAAGACACCCATCATGTTGAAACTGGAGCCCAGGGAACCTGCTGCCTGATCCCTGCCAGGACTCCAGGCTCGTGCTTTTCTGCCTGCACATATGTCATAAATGTTCTTCTTACAGTAAGACGTTTGATCTGTTCACTGATAAACTGAATCAGTGAGTCATGGTGCAAATATTTTCTTTTCTATAAGTTTTTGGTGGTTCATCCTCTGTTTTTGTGGATTTTTTTTTTTTTTTTTTTTTGTATCTTGGCTAATTTTGTGCATTTTTAATAGTTTCCCAACATATATTATGGGATCATGACCTTTTTGTTGTGGGTTTCCTCTCTGGTTTAAGTTCTGGGCCCATAATATTATTTAGCCTAGAGTATAAAATTGTATATTGATCACTGTTCTGGCACATACCAATGCATGTCCCTATTGATAGAAATTCTATGTAGCAAAGGTATGCAGAATTGTCGTGTCTACACTTTCACTTATACAGTCAACTATAGAGGCTACCTGCGGGAACACACAAAACCTGCAATGAAATATTTTCGGAGAAATTCCGTTTATATCCATGTCTTCCACTACCCAGCGATGAGACATTGCCAGTAAAAGTCTTGGCCTTCACTGCCACCTGTTGGTTATAATTGTTATTACACAATATCGTGTAACGTTTATAAACACGATTAAATTTTAGAATTTGATTTGTTTGTTTTTCTGGTGTACAATAACCTCAGCATGGTAATCAAGAGGGGTTTCCTTCTTTTTTAATATAGATATTTCTATAGATATTTACATAAAGACTGAAACAACACTGCATTCATGGGTGCTAGAAAGTCTGTTGAGATTCTCTTTACTGACTGATATCCAGTTCTGCAATATGTATGACTTAGACCATTTTGTCATCTAACCACCAGAAGACAAATGACAACATCCACTATCGGGTTTTTGCCAATATTGCCTGTGTGTGACCTTTTACATAATGAAATGAGGCCAACTAGAGAGCGAGAAAGTGTGAAAGAGGGGACAGTGAGCATATCTGCACACCTTTGACCAAGGATGTCCGTGATCGTTGTCATCAGCAGCAATTAAACCGTCACTCTTAACTAAGCACTCACTTTAACTGGAGAAAAGGTGTTCAAAATGAACGTCCAGAACTAAGGATAATGTAGTAATACACATGATGCCATCCTAGCCCTCTATCCTAACCCCAACCACCACAACTTAATGTCTAACCCTAACCATCCCAACTGACCCACAAATCCTGACCTAAACCCAATTCTACCCTCAACCTCTAAACCAGGTCTTAACCCCAAAACAGTCCATTGAAGTTCTGAGGACCAGCCCAAATCTCCTCACGTCCTCACTGTGTTAGTAGAATGACACGTTGAATACTAAGAATACTAAGCATGTACAAAGTGAGCCTTATCTCAGGAACGATTATTTGTGTGTTTTGACTCCTTGAATTGGTAGGCAAAGGTCATTTACTGGGTGAAATGTTATTTCATCAGTGGTTTCAGATCCAACAGCAGTGGATCTCCTTCCAAACTCTTCCAAACATGAACTGATTGCGTTTGTTGTCACACTCATTGCAGCATGAGCGGGTTTTTCCTGTTATGGTTTTTTTTTTATGTTTCACTCAATAAAATCCATAATAATTTTATTTGAATTGTGGAAGTGAGAAACAACAGACGTCACGCACAGAGTTTTGCTTCTGCTCACTGGGAACTGAAAGTAAAGGATACGGTGAAAAGATCAAGATGGAAAAAAAGAAAGAATTACAACTGGTTTAATTTTGCATGATATGATATGAGCTGCAGTGTTGTGTTGTACTCTTAAATAACATTTAGTTCTCAAGTTTTAATCACAGAAAAAAACTAATTGTAGACCTGAAATAATCACAATTTCTGCTGAATGATTCCAGACATACATGTTTTTGGTCATATCTCTCTGGTGTTGGAGGGAATGTTGTGACACAACCACGAACACCGATGCTGAAAATGACGCAGGGGTCGACGAAGGGTTGTGATTCTAGATAACAGCTATTAAATCACCTCTTAGTGACCTTTGAACACATATATTCAAGACATGATCAGGATGTACAGAAACACAAGGCAGTTCTCTTTGACCAGCACATTTCTCCTGGATATCTCAGGCCTTCCCTTACAACCTACCTAGTCAGCATCTCATCAGCGAGCTCTCCTTGTATATCATGAAAATCATCAGGACCTACGTCCTTCCCACTCTTCATCCTTTGTCCTCCTGACTCCACTCTTAATTTGCTACTTCCCACACCGCAATAGTCACAATTGTACCGGTACTCTTCATCATCTGATCACTCTTCTGGCATGTGTCAGTACATGTCCTTCTCTTTCCTTTTTAAACCCAACAAGCTGCATACCCAAGCCAGCTTTTTTCTCCACCTGGTTAACCTGAATTAATGACAAAATGTGGGTGGAGCCTGTATTAATTATTTTCTCCTTCCTTAACTTTCAACTTTCCATACAAGTCAACATACACACTTTGCATAGCTTTTGCCACCTCTACTTTCACTTAAAGTTTATCTCCCTGTGCTCCTGTCTACAGTCTTCTGGCCATTCCGTTTCTTACTTCTGAGGTGACTTCTTCCTGGGAATCCCTCCTCATTCCACCAACAAATCTCCTTATCTATTTTTATTCCAGACGACATCAAGTATTCTCCTACATGTCTCTATGATCACCGCCACTCCAGAAATCCTCCTTCTTTTTTAAGTCGTTACTCCCAGTCCACTTCTCTTCCCAGTGACATCATGATATAACAAGTTAAATCCTGCTCCTAAACTTCTAGCCATATTACCTTTTCACCTTGTCTCATTCGTATTATCTGATTTCAGTAGTCACTGATAGGTTTTCCCTTTTTTGACACAATTTATGAGAGTGCTCTCTTAAAGGTGTGAAGGTAAGCGTGAAACTGCGTTGTTTAACATTAATGAAGAAAAACATGTCATAATGTTCACCCAAGAATCCCATCGAGCTGAAACTAAAGCCGAGAGCTGTGTTAAGGGAATTTTAGAAGGGTTAACATTATTATGCTCCTCTGTCAGTAGTTTGTTTAGATCTAATCCACCCAAGCTACTTTATTTACACTTAAGCATTGCTGTTTAAGAAAATAAATGCATATTTGAATTAAAAGAAAAGAACATGTAAAGCTCACATACTAAAATTAATCTAGTGATTGTGTGTACTTATGCTTCCATACATTTTAACACACTTAATAGTCTTGTGAAAGACCCAACATAAAAGTCAACACCTATATTAGTTCTAAGTAGACATTTTAACAACATCTTCAATTAGTCGGGTTTCCTTTGAATCGCTATGGCAAAAGAAGTCCACAACAAACTCTGGTTTATATAGATGTCCTCAATTTGCTAGTGAAATCGGAAATTTGATAACAACTCAACAAACTCACGCTCGAATTTCACCTATTTTCATCCCTCACACAACCACCTTTGTTATAGGAGAAAACTTTCCCAGCTCATTGTCCAAAGAGGTTAAAGGTTGACATATTTCCATATTAATTACACCCAACACACACACACACACACACACACACACACACACACACACACACACACACACACACACACACTAGGAACTGTTGGTTTACTTTTCATGCAAACATTCTAAAGTATTGACAACAATCAGACAAGCCATTTTGTCTTTATTTAAATATTAAATACGCCTGTTCTACAACAGAGTGAGCCCTATCTCGGACAGAATAGCCTGATCAGGTTTTTTTATCTGATTTATTTAATGAGAGGAAAAGTCATTTACTAGGTCAAACGTCATTACGCAATTCAAGAGCAGAGGGAGTGGAGTCCTGGCTCTTATGTAAGAGGGGTATTGGTCCGACAACCGTCTGGACTGTGGAGCAGATCCACTTTTTGCTGTGCTCGAACGGACAAGGCATGGATCTACTTCCAAACTTTTCCATTGAAACCTGGACTCTGATTGCTCTTGTCATCACACTCATCACAGTGTAAGTTTGTGCGCCTGGGTTTTTTTTATATATATAATAATAATAAAGGCTTGATGATTTGATTTAGATTCACTCCGTTAAAGTGAGAAAAACCACACGTTCGGCACAGTTTTAAGCTTCTGCTCACTGGGAGAAAAGTTGGAGATCGAATAAAAGTGAAGGGAATAAATAACTGCGTTCATTTCACATCTGCGATTTAAACAATGAACACGATATTTTTTCTTCATTAGGTTTAGAAGTTTTATATATTTAAAAAAAAAAACAGTTTTAAACACATTTTCTTCTAAATGATACATGACGCGTACGTTGTTTGCGTTCAGCCATCGCGACGCTCCTTTGGGAACAGCTTAACACCTGTTTCCGCATTGCTGAGTCATATTCCTTACAATCATTCTATGTGCGCGTATGTGGATGTATGCGCGTGTATTTGCCATGCGTGAAATGTTTTGTCACATTGCGTTGCTGGTTTTATTTGTGTTGTGTTGCTTAGCGTATGAAAAATGCTGTAAAGTTGGTTGAGTGACGATTGTGAGGAAACAAAATCTTGAAAATGATGCAAAGTTCAAAAAAGGGTCGTGATTCTAGATGAACGGCCATAAAAGTCATCTTTTAGTGGATAAACCTTCGGATAAATGTAGTTGAAATAAATGTTCTGATTAATTAATTAACTAATAACCTATATTGACCTATAGGGGGCAACTAATGTTTACTTTATTTCGTAAAGAAAGCAGACAGATGAAAAGATCCCAGTTCATAACCAGAATATAATAATAATCATAATCATAATGAAATTATGATTATTATTATAATGATGATGATGATGATGTAGTGATAAAACAACCTGATGCACCAAATAATTAGCAACATTATTAATTGTGTCTAGAAATTCCAAAAGTGAAAATTAAATAAATGAATAAAGGAAGAGGAAGTGAGTTCAAGCTTTTTTGTCCTGGTTTGAATTCCAGATATGGGTACGCTCCATATGGCTTCTTTAAGAAAGTAGGCATCAGTGGCCCCAAACCATGGCCCTTTATTGGGACATTTTTGCACTACAAAAAGGTGAGCTACATCAGTATTATCTGAACCAAAGAAGCAATCATTTTCAAAACACACAAATCAGTTTTGACTGTCTTTTTTGACGCAATTCATTTTCATTGCACTCTTCAGGGAGTCCACCATTTTGATGAAGAATGCTTCAAAAAATATGGAAAGGTGTGGGGGTAAGTATGTGACTTTTTATGTTTCTTTATCATTAACAAAGAAAACTGCAGTCAGTTTGTGAGAAATGCAACTTCATTTTCATGAAATCTGATATTGTTTTGCAAGCTTGTACGATGGCAGACAGCCTCTGATGTGCATCATGGACACGGGGATAATCAAAACCATCTTGGTTAAGGAATGTTACTCTAACTTCACCAACAGACGGGTAAGAAGGCAAGACTTTATACCATTAATTAACTAATTAATAGGTGTAATTCCAATCTAATGTCAACCTGTTCTGTTCAGGATCTTGGTCTGAACGGACCATTACGTGATGCTGTGTCAGTAACAGAAGATGAACAATGGAAGAGGATCCGGGGAATACTCTCCCCGTCCTTCACCAGTGGACGACTAAAGGAGGTGATTGTTCATTCATAAACTGTGAATTCAAAATACATCCTTTACTCAAATTAGCATTAAAAGAGATCTTTGCCTTGTCCCCTAGATGTACACAATCATGTTGCAGCATTCCAAAAACCTGCTCAATTTCCTGCACAAGAAAGTGGAAGCAGATGAGGTCATCGACGTGAAAGAGTGAGTCTGTTAAGTCAGATGGATCACTTTAATATTACATTGAACAAAATAATTTTTCCTACAAACATTTGGATGGTGGGACCTTTCTGTTGTTTTTGCTTGCCAGAAAACTCCATGTTTTCCTTGTCTTCTTCCGCATATGTCATCTATGGTTTTCCTCAAGGTCTCTTTTCTGGTGGTTTCATACTACAAATATAGTAGTTATAGATAAACCATCTCAGTCTACTCTAACCCATCTAACCTGTGGTCTCCCTCTGAAAAATTATTATTATTATTCTTTGATCTTTTCCATCCTTGTTGCTCCCAGAGAGCACCCAACGACCTTCATCTCTGCCACCTCCAGCTCTTCCTCCTGTTTTATCCTTGTTGTCTCTAAACCATCTACCCATCTGGTCTAAAAATCTTCATTGCCTTCACTGTTGCTGACCTGACGGATATTCTCTTCTCTTTTGGCAGTGTATTTGGACCTTACAGCATGGATGTGGTAACCAGCACTGCTTTCAGTGCAGACATCGATTCCATCAACCATCCCTCTGATCCTTTTGTGGCCAATATTAAGAAGATGGTCAAATTTAACTTCCTAAACCCTTTGCTTATATTTGTTGGTATGCAAAGACATTCAGCATGGATCTCACTTCACCTGTCCTGTGGCCCTGAATTAATTATTTGATTCTCATTTGTTTCAGTTTTGTTTCCGTTCACTCAACCAATTTTCGATAAGGTGGATTTTTCGTTTTTCCCAGCTCATGTGATAGATTTCTTCTATAACTTCCTCAGGCAGATCAAATCAGACCGGAATAAAGACAAAAAAAAGGTAACATTTACTATTAATGTTGGTTTATTGCCAAATGTTTGAGCAGTCAAGGATTTTTGCATCATTTTTGTAGAGCCGAGTGGACTTCATGCAGCTGATGGTGAATGCTCAAATGCAGGAAGGCAATGAAGAGGGTAGCTCACAAAAAGGTAAACAGCCACATCAGGTCAAAGAAATGAACTTGTATTCGTGATAGAGCAATTTGTAAAATGTTGAGTTTAATTTTCAAGTTATTGACCAACAACTTTGGATTTGTGCTCTCATTCTGAAATGAAGAGGAAATGAGCCTCAGTTATCAGCTAAGTTGTATAAGCCCGGTGACGGTGGTGTGTTTATATTGCAGGGCTGACTGATAATGAGATCCTTGCCCAGGCAATGATCTTCATCTTTGCTGGCTATGAAACTACCAGCAGCTCTCTTGGATTTTTGGCCTACAATCTGGCAACAAACCCTAAAATCCAAAAGAAGCTGCAAGAGGAGATTGACAAAACTTTCCCTGGAAAGGTGGCTTGGAGTATTTTTTTTATATTTTGATTTTTCTTGTGCTAGCAACTAAAAGACTTTGTTGTGAATGTTGTTCAAGGTTCGACCAAACTATGATGACCTGATGCAGCTGGAGTACCTGGACATGGTGGTGAATGAGTCAATGCGGTTGTATCCTATCGCCAACCGGTTAGAGAGAATGACAAAGACTTCGGTGGAAATCAATGGTTTGACCATCCCCAAAGGAACTGTGGTGGCTATTCCAGTTTATGCTCTCCAGCGTGACCCTGCTTTGTGGCCTGAACCTGAGGCCTTTAAACCTGAAAGGTAGAGACTTTTACATTGTTTTCACAGCTTTTATTGGTCTTTAACTCCACAAAAATCAGAAAGCACAAGATATCAGTTTAGTAGTCTTATAAAATGACAACTTAAAGTCATTTTGACACAAATGTATTATATAATGTATTCATTCTTCTGTTTAAGGTTCAGCAAAGAGAACAAAGATAACGTAGATCCCTACGCCTACTTACCCTTCGGAGCAGGACCCAGGAACTGCATTGGCAATCGTTTTGCTTTGGTGTTGATGAAGCTTGCCATTGCAGAGATCCTCCAGCACTACAGTTTTGTTACCTGCCAGGAGACTGATGTGAGATGGAATTTAGCTTTCTGACATAGTGACTCTGTCTTGAAAAACTGAAAAATGTATAAGGACATTTTTTTCTTCCCGTAGATCCCGATGGTGCTGGGCAATGAAGGATTTGTCACACCCAAGAATCCCATCAAGCTGAAACTGAAGCTCAGAGATGTGTCAAACTAATTTGTGCTATTTAGAGGGTGTAACATCATTGGCTACTATATGAAAATTAATGGAGAATGTGTACTGCAGCACTAATTTACGCTTTAGCAAATAATTTGGTTTCTTCAATTAAGGAGAAAAGCATTTCAACCAAATATCCTGAAATAATGAAAAGAATGGAACGCACACCACATACACAAAGCAGTTATGATTTCTATTAGTTATCGTGTTGTATTTTGTTTCCATGCATTTATACAAGCTCATTTTTGTAATGACTTTAAGGATGAATAATGAAGCACCTGAGTATGTTGTTCATTTTTCTATAGTGTTGAGTTGCAGTTAATGCACATGTGCACAATACCTGTTGATATTTGTCATATATTCTTTGTTCAATTTTGGACATTTTACAATTTCTGGGTGGATGGGCTTGTTGCTCCAAAAATGGCATTTGAATCCTACCTATTTTTCTGGGCTTTTCACACCCCATAGATTGTTGATTTTATATGGACAGATATTTTATCTAGGGTGAACAATTAATTAGCAATTGTGTTTTATTGTGTCTATCTTCCTGTACAGCATTTTGGAAACCTATGTGATGATTTAAAATTGTGATTTCATAATAAATTCAATTGGATTGGAATAACGATCGCCTCAGCACACCCAGCAGGTCACAGTCATTTGCTATTTAACCAATTAGTGGAAGTGAAACACAACCTTAAACAAGGCAACACAGTAAAATCTTCTTTAAATTGAACTCAAAATACCCGTGTGATTTCTTTTCAAATTAACTTTTGATATATTTATGATAAAAGCTTACAAATTTCCTTTCAGCCAAATAAACCAAACTCAGTTGGTGACCTTATCAATAAAAACCTGTTGACATCAGCTTGAGAGCATCTGGAACAGAGGGGCACCTGAAGGATTTTTTTTTTTACACAGATGAATGTGGTAACATTTAAACGCTTTGTCAAACAATAATTTATTTCCAGTTTCTGAATTTGAAGCCAGAAAAAGCTATATACATTTTTAGGAGGGATTTACAGTATATTTTAAATCTAAGTCTGAACCCTCAACAGTGATCTGAAGTTGTGAGGACCAGCCAAAATGTCCACAATTTCCAACAAAACTCCAAGACTTTTTTTTGTGCTCTACAAAAGACACAATAAAAACAATAAAATTATAAAATCATGAAGATAAAAACACAATAAATGGTAATGCCAACCCAGAAAAAATGTCTTTGCACATAAAATCAACAAACTATGTAGTTGGGAAACCCAAAGAAAATAGTTTGGTTTTAAAAAGAGGTTAAGCAAAAAAAAAAAAAAAAAATAGACAGTAAGGAGGCCTGTCTGGGGAAGAATAATTAGAGATTTTAACATGAATAAAACAATTCTGAAATAAAACAGACAGGTTCAAAAGGTGTGGATTACTGTTTAAAAGAGGTTTCTATTGAAAAAAGTTTTGATTTTTGCCATCTGCTTTATCTGGAAGACACTTTTTTTCAGCAAAGCTTGAATGTTCCTGTCAAATTTAATATCTGCATCCACATTGGCCCTAAGATCACTGTCAATAGGTTTATTGTTCTATGCCAGAATTGACTGGAAAGGTCACAGGAGTGCTTACAATGACCATCACTTCATTATTTTTATCATTAAAATTTCAAAAGTTTCAAAATATCCGGGCCTTAACGTTATGTGAAGTCTTAGGCCACAAGGATCACATAGTGACCAGAATCTGAAAGATCTGAGATCTCCTCTAAGATTTTGGAAATAAAGGACAATTTAGAAATTGGCCTAAAATTTGCAATAACAGCAGGATCCAGTCCAAGTTTTGTTCGGTGGCCGCACAACTTAATGTTTAAAAATGACAGGAACCACCAAAAAACAGACTGCTACTAACGGTGTTGTGTAAACAACAGTGGGGAAAACCTCATAAAGTTGAGGAGGATCAGGGTCATTGGTGAGCCTGATGTATTTAAATTCCCCACAGTCTCCTGCACAAAAAGCAGGGTCGTAGGCTCAAATGAGCAGTGAGCAAACACCGAGGGGTCATAAGCAGAAGGTGCTCTAAATGTCCTGGTAGACGTGAATTTAGTGGTGGAAATAAGAGCAGAATGTTTTCACACAGAGAAGGGAAGGAATCAATCTCCTCAGTTTGGGGTACATTCAGAGCAGAGTTGATCCCTTTAAACAATACACAAAGTTTGTGATAGCTAGAGACAACAATATCAGAGGAATTTCTCCTTTTTTCTTGTTAAGAGGAGTGAAACTCAAGGTTCCGAGTTTTTATTTGTCATAATAATCAATAAACACACTTGCATGAAATGGCAGAAAACTGTCACAAAGGGTCAGGTTATAACCTGTTAAAAATAAATATTGGTAATAGAGTAAATTAATAACAAAATCAAAGCACAGCTATTACAAAATTTTGTTGACCTCTAAATGAAGGCAACTTACCCGGCTTATTCTCCATATAGGTTAAAGGTTTTTGTTTTCTGATTAACTGAAAAGGTACATAAGGAAAAAGTCATTTACTAGGTGAAGTGTCATTACACTATTAAACTATTCACCAGCACAGGGAGTGGACTGGTGACTCTTATGTAACAGAAGTCTTAAATGCAGCAGTGCACGCTGATCAGTCCACATCTCGCTGCGACTGAAGGGACAAGTCATGGATCTTCTGCCGAACTTTTCCATTGAAACCTGGACTCTGCTCACACTTGTCCTCACGCTCATCATAGTGTAAGTGTGTTGGTCTGTTTGTTTTTTAAATAACACAAAGTGTGTTTAGATTTGTTTTGTAGAATTGAGAAACAGTCGATACCGTGCACAGATTTTAGCTCTTGCTTGCTGGAAAGTAAAATGGTAACAGGTTAAAGAAGGAATAAGTTAAAGAATTTCACACATGCAATTTTAATAATACATGAGATGTAGTGTTTTTCACAGTAAAAAAAAAAAAAAAAAGATTACGATATGATATCTGTTATAACATCGTAGGCTACTATTGTAAAAAAACAAAACAAAAAAAAACTGTAGTGTTACGAGCGGTTGTATCAGGACTCGAAAGCAGGCAGGACACAGTGGCGTATCGTTTTCCGAGAAGCTTTATTTAAGTTTATAGAACGTTGTGCAACTCAAAAGGCGTGGAGACCACGACTCAGTTCTTAATCAAAACAAGAAATGAAAACTTACGACAAAAAAATCCCGAGCGGGGTCGAAAGCAGTCCACGAAGGAAAAAGACAAACGATAATCCGATAAACGGGTTCAAAAGTTATCCACGAAGGAAAAAGTCTCACGATAGTCCAGGTGGGTTTAGCCGGGGTATTCCGAAACGGACAAAACACGCCAACGCTGGCCACCCGTGAGAACACTCACCACTGCACCAGTCCCCGGCACCATGGCTCCACCACGCCCCCCGCAGGAGAAACCCTGCAAAAGAGTTCCCAGAAACTGGGAACCTGACATTACACCACCCCCCCCCCCCCCCCCCCCCCACCCCCACCCCCACCACCCCCCCAACGGGCGCCTCGGAGGACCGCGGAGGGCACAGGGAACAGGGGCGGCCCTCCAGGAGACACGAAGCTGGAGCGGCCCTTCAGGAGACACGAAGCAGGAGCGGCCCTCCAGGGTGCAGGGAACAGGGGCGGCCCTCCAGGAGACAGAGCAGCAGGAGCGGCCCTCCAGGAGACACAGAGCAGCAAGAGCGGTCCTCCAGGAGACACAGAGCAGCAAGAGCGGTCCTCCAGGAGACACAGAGCAGGAGCACACAACGAGGGAGACGAACAGACAGCCTCGAGACCACCAGACACACTGACAAGACTAACAGCACAACCACACAACACAAACAGAACACCCTGGCCCAGGGACAGAATCTGGGAGGACGCTTTGCTGCTCTGAACGGGATGGTCAAAAACACGTCTTAATTCTGCCGTAAAAACCGGAAAACTAGAGGACGCGGGGGTCTGGTTCTCCAACACGGCTGTGGCCCATTGCGCCGCTCTCCCAGAGAGTAGGTTCACAATGAAGGCAATCTTTGCCCTGTCGCTGGGGTATGTGAGGGGTTGGAGGTCAAAAACAAGCGAGCACTGGAGCAAGAACGAGGCACACGCACCTGCCTCTCCGGAATACCGCTCCGGGATAGGAAGGTGGGGCTCTCGTGGTGCAGCAGTGACCAGCTGTGACGCGACTCTCGGCGCCTCCGCTGGGGTCGGAGGCGGGGCCTGCTCCGCTCGTCCCAAGGCGAGCAGGTTCGTCACGCTGGCGTTAAGAGTCTGGAGAGTGGTCCAGATGTCGGTAAGGAGCTGGTCGTGTTGACCCAGCAACCTACCCTGAGCCTCCAATGTACGGCGCACTGGTCCGCCGGATCCATGTTGGTTGGCGTGTAATGTTACGAGCGGTTGTATCAGGACTCGAAAGCAGGCAGGACACAGTGGCGTATCGTTTTCCGAGAAGCTTTATTTAAGTTTATAGAACGTTCTTACGTGCAACTCAAAAGGCGTGGAGACCATGACTCAGTTCTTAATCAAAACAGGAAATGAAAACTTACGACAAAAAAATCTCGAGCGGGGTCAAAAGCAGTCCACGAAGGAAAAAGACAAACGATAATCCGATAAACGGGTTCAAAAGTTATCCACGAAGGAAAAAGTCTCACGATAGTCCAGGTGGGTTTAGCCGAGGTATTCCGAAACGGACAAAACACGCCAACGCTGGCCAACCGTGAGAACACTCCATAAATAGGTGGCTTGATTACCGATAGTCTGCAGGTGCACCAGTCCCCGGCACCATGGCTCCACCACGTCCCCCGCAGTAGTAACCCTGCAAAAGAGTTCCCAGAAACTCGGAACCTGACATGTAGTGCACAGCTGGAACTTCTAATCCCAGAAGAAAAAAGCTCAACTGTTGAAATAGTAACAGAAGACCTGGCAACTTTATTTAACTAAATGCAGCACCTTGATGCAATCTTTCTCATGAAAGGCAGGGTACTTTCAGTCACCAATAATAAAACGATAATGGACAAAGAGGAGAGGTCATGTTTTGTTTTTTGTATCTTGTTTTGAATTCCAGATACGGATACGCTCCATATGGCTTCTTCAAGAAAGTAGGAATTCCTGGGCCTAAACCATGGCCATTTATCGGGACGTTTCTGAACTACAGAAGAGTGAGCTGCATCTGTATTATTTGATATGAGCAAGCACTCGTCAGAGTTTTGACTGTCTTTTTTGATACAATGTATTTTCATTGTACTCTTAAGGGAATCCACCATTTTGATGAAGAATGCTACAAGAAATATGGAAAGGTGTGGGGGTAAGCATCTGGCTGTTTATCATTAAGAAAAAAAGTCATATCTTATAGTTTTGCAAGAACTGCAACTTTAATTTATGAAATCTGATATTGTTCTACAAGCTTGTACGATGGCAGACAGCCTCTGATGTGCATCATGGACACAGGGATGATCAAAACCGTCTTGGTTAAGGAGTGTTACTCTAACTTCACCAACAGACGGGTAAGAAGGCAAGACTTTATACCATTAATTAATTATAATCTAACGGCAACTTGTATGTGTTCTGTTCAGGATCTTGGTGTGAACGGACCACTGAGTGATGCTGTGTCAGTAGCAGAAGATGAACAATGGAAGAGGATCCGGGGAATACTCTCCCCGTCCTTCACCAGTGGACGACTAAAGGAGGTGATTGTTCATTCCAAAACTATGCATTTAAAATACATTCTTTACTCAAATTAGCATTAAATGAGATCTTTGCCTTGTTCCCTAGATGTACACAATCATGTTGCAGCATTCCAAAAACTTGCTTAATTTCCTTAACAAGAAAGTGGAAGCAGATGAGGTCATCGACGTGAAAGAGTGAGTCTGCTATTTTGTGGCTCAGATTGATTACTTTTAATATTATATTTGACTTTAATAAAAATTCACAAACATTTGAATGGTTTGATAAACCGTCTCGTCTAACCCATCTAACCTGAGCTGTCTCTCTGAAGAACTCATTCTTGATCTTTTCCATCCTTGTTGCTCCTTGAGAGCACCCAACGACCTTCATCTCTGCCACCTCCAGCTCTTCCTCCTGTCTTATCCTCCATCTGATCTAAAAATCTTCATTGCCTTCACTGTTGCTGACCTGACGGATATTCTCTTCTCTTCTGGCAGCTTATTTGGACCTTACAGCATGGATGTGGTAACCAGCACTGCTTTCAGTGTAGACATCGATTCCATCAACAATCCCTCTGATCCTTTTGTGGCAAATATTAAGGAGATGACCCAATTTAGCTTTCTGAACCCATTAGTTGTACTCACTGGTATGCAAAGACATTCAACGTTGATCTCAGTTCACCTGTCCTGTGGTCCTGTATTAAATACACCTTTCAATTACCTTTCATTTCAGTTCTATTTCCATTCTTGGTGCCAATTTTTAAGAAGATGAATGTCTCCACTTTCCCAGCTCATGTGATAGATTTCTTCTATAACTTCCTCAGGCAGATCAAATCAGACCGGAATAAAGACAAAAAAAATGTAACATTTACTATTAATGTTGGCTTGTTGCCAAATGTTCGGTTTGGGCAGTCAAGGATTTTTGCATCATTTTTGTAGAGCCGAGTGGACTTCATGCAGCTGATGGTGAATGCTCAAATGCAGGAGGACAATGAAGAGGGTAGCTCACAAAAAGGTAAACAGCCACATCAGGTCAAAGAAATGAACTTGCATTCGTGATAGAGCCATTTGTAAAATGTTGAGTTTAATTTTCAAGTTATTGACCAACAACTTTGGATTTGTGCTCTCATTCTGAAATGAAGAGGAAATGAGCCTCAGTTATCAGCTAAGTTGCATAAGCCCAGTGACGGTGGTGTGTTTATATTGCAGGGCTGACTGATAATGAGATCCTTGCCCAGGCAATGATCTTCATCTTTGGTGGCTATGAAACTACCAGCAGCTCACTTGGATTTTTGGCCTACAATCTGGCAACAAACCCTAAAATCCAAAAGAAGCTGCAAGAGGAGATTGACAAAACTTTCCCTGGAAAGGTGGTTTGAAGGTTATTTTTATCTTTAGATTTTTCTTGTGCTAGCAACTAAAAGACTTTGTTGTGAATGTTGTTCAAGGTTCGACCAAACTATGATGACCTGATGCAGCTGGAGTACCTGGACATGGTGGTGAATGAGTCAATGCGGGTGTTTCCTATTCTCAGTCGGTTAGAGAGAATGACAAAGACTTCTGTGGAAATCAATGGCTTTACCATCCCCAAAGGAACTGTGGTGGCTATTCCAGTTTATGTTCTCCAGCATGACAAGGCTTACTGGCCTGAGCCTGAGGCCTTTAAACCTGAAAGGTAGAGAACTTGTAAAGACAATTTGTTCCTAAATATGCCTAAATGGCATTATTTTTGCCATCCCTCTTTTCTAAAATCACAAATTACAGGGGAATCATTCTGTTTTCTTCAGCTAATGACAACTAATGACAGGTTGATGTGCATTTCTCCTTTTTCTACTGCTTCTCCCTTTGTAATGTTGCACTTCTCTGAACCTCCTTGGTGAGAGGCAGGGTACATTCTGCACAGGTCATCAGGCCACCCTAATCCTAAACTATAACCATGACTTATCTAGACCTCGAATACCTCAGAAGGTACTGAGTTCCTGGGTCAGGGACTTTCTGTATAGTTAATATCAAACACCATACAGAAATATCCATGACCCCCAGGAACTCAGTACCTTCTTGCTGTGAGGGGGCTGGGCCAACCACTGCACCATTATACCACCCTGATTTGAGGTAAATTGATGCAACTATTGTTCTTTTTTTAGGTTCAGCAAAGAGAACAAAGATAACGTAGATCCCTACGCCTACTTACCCTTCGGAGCAGGACCCAGGAACTGCATTGGCAATCGTTTTGCTTTGGTGTCGATGAAGCTTGTCATTGCAGAGATCCTCCAGCACTACAGTTTTGTCCCCTGCAAGGAGACTGATGTGAGAAGGAATATAGCTTTCTGAAATAGTTACTTTTTATCTTGCAAATTTAAAATGTAGGTAACGTTATTGTAAAAAGATATATGAAACCACTTTCTTTTCTTTCCACAGATCCCGATGGTGCTGAACACTGAAGGATTGGTCGCACCCAAGAACCCCATCAAACTGAAACTGAAGCCCAGAGCTGTGTCAAGCTAATTTTTGTCACATAGAAGGGCTAACATTGGATGCAGATCTAATCGACCCAAACTGCTTCCTATTTACTGTATATTGCACACTGGATTTCTGTTTTAGATAAAACATACACTTTTTTAATTACAAGGGAAAAACATTGAACCACATAACCTAAATTAACAAACCACTGAATATGTCCTTTAATTTCAACATGCCTGTTTTTATGACTTTTATGGTGCTGTGATTAAAAAAGTGAATAGCTAATTCATCATTTGTTCAACAGTGTTGCTTTTTAGAACATGCGCACGCCATCACTTTTAATGTTTTTCTTCAGACATTTAACAATTGATATTTGCCTGTGATGGTTTCTGACTTCAGCTCATCACTCAGTAAAACATATGACAAGTAGCAGTGAAAAATGTCAAATTTAACAGATTCCCTGAGATGGTTAAGTGATTCACAATGTCAGAAGATGAACTAATGTCAGTCAGTGAGCTGTGGTCCTGACCCCATCAGACAGCACAAAACTGTCATGAGACATTGAAGTCACTCTGAAGTGCTTGTGACAAAAACCAGACTAGTATAAATGGCAAATATGCTGAAATTAGATTAAATTGACTTTGGGAACATGGATCGTTCCAGAGGAACTGATCCATGTTTAGTTTCTTGTTATTGTTCTGAAGTCATTTGCACCATTCTAGACGTTTCTTGCTGCGATGCTGTCGTTTAACCAATGAGGGGAGGTGAAACACAACTTTAGAAACAAAGTACGATCTTACGACCTCTCGTCCTCGCACTCGTGTTTTATAACTGTCACACACGGTTTGCTCAAAACTAATATGGGCATAGTTAGGACAAAAACATTAAAATCAAATAAACTGTTTTATGCTTCTACGTCAACTAAACCGCATGGGCTGAACAAAATCGTCAAACCTAAAAAAGAAATCAAAAGTGGACGTCCTAAACAAAGAGGTTTACCCCACTGCGTCGGACACGCCCATGTACCCGCCCTTATGCAGAAGCTCGAAAACCATTGGCCAGATTGTGAAGCAACGCCCCTTTGATTGGCTGGCGACCTCGTCACTAAACGTCTGTTGTTCACGCTGGCACCAGCGCGAGAGCGTCAGTGACAGAGGGGCGCCTTGATTCATCCTCGCGTGGAGCCTCGTTTTTGGAATCCGGAGAACAATTAGGACCGCAGGCAGAGCGCGCATGAAGGTACGTTTACACGGAAGGACGCTAGAATGGGCGAACCTTTCATTTAACTATTGTTTCTTCAGTTATCTGCAGCCCAAAAAGTATATAAACACCCCAGTCCTTAAGAGGGCTTTACCTTTTATTGTTAAAAGGAACTTAGATTATTTTAGCGAAATGACAAATCTTCAATACCGTGGCTGAGATGGCATCAGACAGTCAAAATAAGCTTCAAAATGGCTAATTCATGAGTCTTGAGAACGATTTGAGTTCAGTTCCAGGCTAATGGGTGTGTATACTTCAGTTTATGTTGATGCATTATTGATTTTGTCATTATCACGCCGGTCAATCGATAAATGTAATGGATGTTCCGCGTTTATGGCTATTTTACATTCAGAATTTGAGCTGTACGTAGCCAACCTGAATAAGAATGGCAGTATTGTGTCAGACAAAGGCCCGGACAGCAGGTGGATGTTCCTCAGCCACTGCTCTTATTTACTGCTTTGCACACTGAGTCTGGTGGGCAGAATAGCACAGCTCTTTCCACGTTTGTCACTTAGGGTCAATCAAATTTCACTCTATTGTGACTTAATTAGGAAGACACGGAACAGAAATATGTAGATGTACAGAAATAAGATCATATTTGCAAGACCAGCACTTGCTAATTTGCATGATTGTACCATCCCATCACAAGAAGTGTTTAAGCTCGGCATCAAAAAGCCTCTCTGGCATCCTGTAACTTAAAACCATGCAGAACCAGGGACTCACTTATGACTGACAATTCCCAGGGTGTGGGAATCCTTGGAATGCTGCAATGATTTTCCCAGATTGACAGGCATCGGCACCACAAGCCACACTAATAGTAAAATTCACAATCATTTAAATATGCTGCGATCGTATGTAAAGTTGATAGCTGCCCAAACATTCATGCTGTGTTGCTTTACCTTAAATATGTGGCCACAGACAGCATGCAGGAATTTACACATGTCTCTGTGATAATAACAGTGCTTTGCTACTGGAAAGGAGAAGAGGAGTGTTTTCAAACACCTAGGTGGCTTCATAATCATTAGTATTTCAGAACATCTCCATTAATCTGCCACCATTGTGGCACCCATCGTTATGCATCTTGTAAGCATCATTAAAAAAGTTTTTGGTTTAAAGCCTTCTGCTTGAGCTCTGTGAAGTATGACACAGTTATGTTGTAGTAATGCATTCACTGAGGATAGCAACAAAATAATAGGCGAGACAATTATTCTCAGGCGCCTATTAAATCAACATGCAGATATACGGTACTAAAGATTTCCTTTATGTTAATGTTAGCATACCCCATTGAGGCTACAAATGGGACAGCCAAGGCTTACATCAGCTCTATACCATTTTATTGCAAAAATGCTGCATTGGCATGTTACTGTGATAATACACATACATTCATTTTACATGACTGGATTAATTATTATGCTGTAATTCATTCTGTTTTAGGATGAGAAGATGAACATTGAGGCTCTGAGCAGAGCTGAGCTGCTGACTCTGCTGAGTATCTTGGAAGGAGAACTGGAAGCCCAGGATGTTGTCATACATGCCCTCAGAGTGAGTTAGAAATGATGGGATCTCTCACTCAAAGCCATGACCTATCCACACCAAAATTAACTTGTTTCAGGATTACACCCTCAAAAAGAATGTGAACTAACAGGGAGGTAATGTATAAACAGGAAACAGAGCCAGTAAAGACAATGGCACAGGAGATATTCGGTTTCCTGTGCATTTCATTCCATCAGAGTGCCAGCTGTGCTGCTGCTCAGCTTCCTTGATATTCTGGCATTTTGAATTTTCACTCTTTCATTATTCAGATTTGGCTACACCCAATCTACTCTATGTTTAGATGTGTTTACCGGGTGCAGAAGCCCTCTTGAAATCTGAGCAAAAAAGGAGCTCAAACGTGTTTAAGGATAGGTGGAATAACTGTCAGGCCACTCATCGATATAGCAGCCCCTCCGTGTAGCTCTAAAATCTTCAATGAATGTCTGAACTGGTGATCAAAATAGTGAGTGTTATAGCAACCATAATGATAATGGAGCTTATCCAGCAAGAAATTGAGGATACTGGGAAAATTTCAGCTGCCAAGGCCCAGAGGGGGAAGCCACGCCAACCACAACAACTCGCACGCAGACTTCAAACCCAGCCTCATGCTGATTTATCACCTCAGGAAAACTCGCCGCTTCATTGTTCGTGCAGTCTGAGTTCCAGCGTAAATTTATGTCCCTGCTTATAGGGCTCTTCCCATTTTCCTTGATTTTTCCACATTTTTCGACACACGCTACCGCATCGCGGCTAGAGGGTCGAGTCTGTATGTGTGTGTGGTTGGGGGGGGGGTGTTTCATCTTTGCGTGTGATCCTTATCCTGTTTGTACATGCACACGCACTGTTTACTGTAGAGCGAATGTACAGAAGAGTAAGTTCAAATCGGCAACTTCCCCTGTTTTCACTGGGGAGCCGTGCACTGGTTTTTTGACCAGAGCAGGACAGTGTGAGACAACAGGTTAACGTAGCCAATATAAAGTTGTGAGTCTACATGTTTTTCTACTGCGTATCAGCATGATCCCAGGGATGCCTTGAGATCACCCCGGACAACCGCGTCTGTGTGCTTGTAACCCTTTCTCCACCCTGAGCCCAGCAGCTTTATTGCAAACCCGGTTACAGCCTTCGCTTCCTTTGGAGTTGGTGTTACTTGCCTGTGCACATTCTTAATTGCAGTCGCCTCGGTTGTCATCACAAAGGTCACAGATGAGCAATTTTACTAGAGGGAACATTCCTGAGAAGATGGATAATGGATTTCTGCAGGAGTGGCATTTGTTTTGAACTGATCAATACATCTGTGTTGAAACCAGTGTTATTAATCCTTTTCCACTGAAAGGACAATTAGGAATGTGCGCACAGAGAATAAATGTGAGAAGATGAACTTCTCTCTGCTTTCTTAAACACCTGGTGATGTGAATACTGAACCAGGATGTCAGTGTTTGAAAGTATGACTCAGCCCTTAGCTGACCATTTTGGTCCAGTCAGGATGTGTCTGTGCTCAAAACGTGGCGGACTTTCTCGGCAGGGCCGGTTTTTTGTTTTCCACATGATGTCATGTCCGATACCCAAAGTGCTTTGTCTATTTTCTGCAGCAGTCACATGATTTCCAGCTAAAACAATAAGCCTCCTTTCAGATACGATATTGCGTAATGCATAAAAGAATCCCCAGACTAGTTGCGACATGTTTTTGAGATGGCTGAAAGGAAAATGGGATTAAAAAGATCACACATCCAATGAATAATTACTATAACACAATGTCTTCAGTGTAGTGCTGGGAGCGAGCTCCTGGACCGGAAAAATGCCCAATTACTCTGAAATAGCCCTTCTAATGGAGCACCTGCTCACCACCGTTGGCGGCAGCATTTGCTAAACATTACCCGGAAGTCTCGGCTTATTGCACCATATTGGACCATAAAGTAGTGAGGTTTTGTGTCTCTGCAGTTGTGTGGGTGAGGGGGGGAGGACACAGCTTAAACCTCAAACACACCTTTGCTTACGCTTGACTGGAAAGAAATCACAGCTCTTCAACCTTTCCCACTTTTGGCACAACAGAGGCTCCCAACGCCAGGGACCAGTCTGGGGCTTTAGGGTGAAGTCTGCAGCAGTCACGGTCTACCTCACCTGGACAAATGAATCTGTGTAACATTAACTGAGTCAACCAATGTGAACTTGTGTGTGTGTTTTTTTTTTAATTCATTCATTTTTCTTTATGGCTTTTTAAAAAGGGAAAACAAGTCTGCAGGTCCTTCTTTTGCATTGTGTTCTGTTATAGCTGACTCCATAGTTCCAATTAATTATGCATCCTTGGGCTAGTATGTCAGATGTTCTGTTGAGTTCAACTTTGGGATTTGGAAACTAACTGCAAATGAATTGAATTGTGAAGAAAGACCGATAGGTAGCTCACAAAAGTCAGAGCTGACTCATGTCTCCAATCCAATGACATTTATAAATACGTATTTTAAAAGGTGACAGATGACAGAAAATCTGTATAAACTGAAGTAAATTGGTGAAGCCAGCAGTTCTATTTCCTAATCGACCAGTCTAGTCGTGGAGAAACTGGCTATAAAAAGCTGTGTTTCCGCAGCTTTGTTGGCAGCTGCTTATTTTGCTCATCGTAGAAGAACCACGATGGTATGCTATTTATTTTCTTGTCAAGGTTATGAAATGTAATTGTGGAGTGTTTGACATGTCGCAGTGGAAAGTTTCAACCCGCTGGAGTACAGAGAACCTCTCCTCATGAGTCTTTGTCACATAAAGTCGGATACAAGTCGGGAAAATACCACGACAGCGTAACTGCGAAACCCCAAGAGGCACATTTAAATGCTGTGTTTTACAGTTCTGGCAGGTTTGGTCCTGCTATCCTAATTGTCTTTTTTGGGTCTATAGCTCCTCTCCAGAAGAGCAGTCTAATCCACCAGGAATGTATATGTTTCCTCAAACCCCCCACTGCAAATCCTCAGGATTTGAAATGCTGTGCTGGAGATGGACAGTTATGGATTGTATCCACTGTATTTCGTCAGGGATACTTTATATACGTGGTTCCTTTTTTTTAAGTATTTTTGTTACAATACATGGATTTTTTCATCACAGACAGCATTTTAATTCCATTGTAGCTCACCTGTATATGTTTAGAGATATGCATATAGTAACCCACGCCAGCTCCCAAGCTTCATTGTGAGGGCGTCTCTGCAGGACTGTGGAAATCCGACTCGCCTCCTCTCCCCAGCTCACACAATGACACGATTGTGCCCTGAGGCTAGTGTCTGACAAACTTCTTCCAGGTGAAACCTTAAAGTTTGTCTCTCACACCTGATTAGACCTGCAGGAATAAAATGGTGAGATGCAGTGATTCTCTCGAGACACCAATGATGCGTTTCCAAAAATGTCAGTCAAAAGTCAAAGGCTCACAAATACATAAATACTAGTTGTGCAGAAGTTGTTTTTGTCCTAAAACTCCAAGGCAGGAGTTAAGATTTTGACCCCATTGTGATGTTAATTGCATGCTAATGCAGCATGTTAAAGCATATCTCATTAGGAAACCTGCAGTGAATAACCATCAGTTTTGATTTTATGGTTGTTTTTGTGTTGATTTTAAAATCCTCAGACTATCGGTAAATCTTGGCCGTGATGGTGGTGAAAAGGGCAGTCCTCTGTCACGTTGTGTAACTTCTGTGTTGTGGATGTGACGATGCAAAACTCAGTTGCTTCTTGAAGCAAATGTTTAATACGAAGGAGTAGAAAATCTATTAATAGCATAGTTTAATCCCTCCCAGGGCCTGAGCAGCAGTCATCAGTGGCTGGACATAAAGAGAGGAGAGCTGAGGAGATCTTGGCTCGTTGTGTCCTCTCATAAAGGCAAGCACACCCTATTATTATGATCGGGAGTATCCCAAGAAAACCATAGAAGAGGCCATAGGCTAGGACACACACACACACACACACACACACACACACACACACACACACACCACACACACACACACACACACACACACACACAGAGTCCACTCTCAGAATTGCCCAAAACCGTCTGTCTAAACAGCCATTTAGCTCAGGAAAGGCATTTAACCCTGAATCCTGAAGAAGAAGCGACTCCAAAGGCCTGCACAGTAACACATGCATGGAACTGCAAGTAAACATGCACACAATGCTTAGACACACCTACTTTTACATTCTCAGAAACAAAGACATTCTGCACACATTCATTCTTTTGGGTCATCCATGAATGCGCGAGACCGGAGGCATTGAAACAGAGTCTTTGTTGGAGTCCTGTAATCTCTTCACTGAGGGTCACATTCTTTGTTCAGCGAGGGAATGAGCCTCAAATACAGACTTCTTCCTTATGCCTAAAGGGTGTGTGTGTGTGCGTGTGTGTGTGTGCTGGCAAAGTCAGAGTGCATGAGAAAAAGAGGCTGATGGAGAGGTAGACATGAGAGATTTGTTTTCTGCAAAGTGATGATGAATTGGCAGAAGAATGCGGTGCCATGCATGTTTGGGCAGGGGGCCAGCGGGGGCCACAGATACGGGGGTGTGTGATGAGGGCTGCGAGACAGTGATGGGCCCTGAAGACACGTGGAGTGAACTCTGCGGCATGTGCTTACATCATCGCTCAAGCACACAGAACTCAGACATACTAAGTGTAACCCCCCACCCCTGTGTCCTGCAGTGAGACGTGATACTGTTTTCCATTATTTCCTGCTTTTTTGGGGGTTAAAGCTTGAAATTAGTCAAGCACTCTGTTTAGACCCAAGTGTGCTATCACTTTATTCTGTCAGTCTAACTTCAGTACATGATGACATCATCACAGCTCAGTATATGTATGTGTGTGTTTCAGATTTCATGGTCTGCTCCTTCACCCCTTCTTCCCTGGGGAGGAGTTAACATCTGCTTATGTTAGAGGGGGGTGATTGCACAGCCTCACCTCTTTGTGTTTGGGTTGAGAGGAAGACCATCTGCTAATACTCACTGACAATAACATCACACATTTCCTGGACACATACAAAATTGGATTTCTGGTGCTGTAACACACACACTTGACCCCAATGGTTAGTTTTCAGAGTGTGTGTGTTCTGAAAAACACTAATGTATTAACTTCTATATTTCTTAGCACATTTACCCCGGTAAACACCTTTAATGAAAGGCTACATGCATATTTTGCATTTTACAAGCTTAAACATGCGGCATGGAATTTCTGCATCGTCACCTTGTAAGAGTTGAGTACATTATAATCTGAGGCACAACTGCGTATTTCCAGTTCAGCACGATCAGCTTCCAAACTATTTGTGAGGTCAGATTTAGTATTTAAGTGAAGTACGCACAGGAAAACAAAGCATTACTCTCCTTTATTTGTGTTTATCCATCAGGCTCAGCAGAGAGATGCTTTCATTCAGGAACGTTATGGCCAGTACGACCTCAGCGATCCATTCCTGGCTCTGCAGCGGGACAGCGAGTCAGAGGAACGGCAGAACATGCTCAGCTGCTCTCCTGTGCACCCGCAGGGACGGGCGGTGGGTCCGAACCCGCTGGCGGTGCTCAAACTGGTGATGGCTCACTGCAAAAGGATGCAGGAGAGGATGATGGGGCAGCTAGCTGCTGCTGAGAACAGACACAAAAAGGTAAGTCAGGGAGACCTACCTTTTTGGCACAACAGTGAGGGACGGTCTTAACCTCAGTACTCATCTATTGACACATAGACCTTAGCCACACCCTGGGGGAATGTAGTGCTTTATCAAGGTCCAGCTCAAAGTCTGAGAGTTTATTGGAGTCTCAAAGCCTGAGTGAACGGTTTGGACAACAGATGAAATCTGATTCCCACTGTCAGGACTCTAGTGTGGCATAAAACCATCATAAAAGAAGCCAAAGCCAAATGTAGTCAATGATATTTACTGTTACATTTTGACTGCATCAGAAATGTGCCAGAAATCACATTAAATGTCAAGCAGCAATAGTATATTATTGTTTGCTACTGTAGCACATTGTAAGGGACCTTTTTACTTGCTACAGAAATGTTCGGGATATGTGATATTTTTTCGTTCTTTATGTTTAACAGATGATCGCTGAATTGGAGCAGGAGAAAAGACGAAGTGCTCAGGTCTCTGCACACTGTGACGATTTCACCTCGCTGCTGCAGACAGAAAGAGACAAACTGCTGCAACAGGTGTGGGAAAAAAAAGAAAAGTCAAGCCAGAGTTCTCCTGCTAACAAATGAGCACATGGATGTTTCTGCTTCTCTTCCACTGCCTGTATGGTGCCAGTGGAAGCTGTGATTTCAAACTTAGCAACTGGGCCGTTGAGTGCCAGTTGTGTAACCGTGCAGGGTGGAGAGGACCTGCCCTGTTCAAACACAGGCACATGGCTGTTCAATAGGAAACGAGAGGAAGAGGCCATTGTTTAGTTGTCCAGCAGGCTTTACAGCCACAGGAAACCTGAGATAATGGATGTCCGTGTTCAATGCAAGGTCAACATATGCTCACACAGCGTGAGCACACAGTCAGCCCCTGTAAAAACGTTCTCCAGGAGCCTTATGTAAAAAGGAGCTCCTCAGTGTCTCCCAGGCTTTCCGGCCTCTGTTGTTTTTCTTCTCTGTATACATTAGATTATGATCCTACTCCTATTTCTCTTGCTTAGTCATCGGAACTTTGAAGCAGCCCACGCGTCCTGCGATGACCTCATGACAACCTCGGCTTTCTTTAAACAAATTTGACCAGAAAATATCTCATTTCCGACATCAGAAATGCTTCCTTGCAGTCCCTGTTGGTCGGTAGTTTATTATAGTTTAGTTTATTGAAATCGGAGGTCTAATATTAAACATTTTTAATGTGATCATGTCTGTAAGGTATTTACAGTCTGTCGGGTTTGACCTGTGTTTGCCCTCTTGTGGCAAACTAAGGAAACACTTCTTCACATGCGTATTTTTCTCCCTGTCCTTCAGTTGGAGACGGAGCGTGCCGCTTTTGACAGGTTAGAGAAGGAACAAGCACAGACGGTGAATGAGGTGGAGGAGTCCCTGTCTCAGCAGCAGCAGCTCTCCTCAACTCTGACCCTGGAGTTGCAGAAAGCCAGCAGCCTGGCCCAGGAGGAGGCTCAGAAGGCCTCCCGACTTCACACCTTGCTTCAAGAGGAGACCAGTGCCTTCGAGAGACTGCAAGGCCTTCTTGAAGATGAGAAGAAGCGGGTGGCCCAGGCAGAAGCTGCCACTGAGAGGCAGTTGGCTGAGTTTGACACAGAACGTGAGCAGATGAAAGCCCGACTCGGCAAGGAGGAGAGACGGAATAGGGAGCTTGAGATGCAGCTGGAAGAGCTGAGGAAGACTTTGACCGATCCTGGGAGATGTAAGCAGGTAAAGGAACCTGAGTCAGAGGTGAAGGAGTCATTTCCAAAGCTGAAGATGGTGTCCACCTCTGTACAAACTGATTTCGATGGGAAGACTCTCACCTCTAAGTCCACCTCAGTGTCAAAGGTCAATGGGTGTAAGGCTCATAGAGAGACAGATGTGACACAGGAGGACAAAGTAGCAGAAAATGGAGTGCTGCTGGAAAATGGAGGAGGAGCACCTCTGCAATCACCTCCTCATCCTCATCCTCAGTCTCCCTCCAGCACTGCCTCCTCTTCCCTCTCTTCTTCTCCCCTTTCCTCCCCTATCCTCACCAAGCGCCTGGGCAGCCCAGGCTTCCATCAGTCCGCCTATCAGGCTGGAGTCAATCAGCGCTTCCAGGCAGCCAGACACAAGTTCCAGAGCCAGGCCGAGCTGGAGCAGCTGCAGCAGCACGGCGGGCCTCTCTCCCCTAGGGATCTCTCACCCACCACCTCCATCCCTCCCCCGCCCGAGCACAGCGCAGCAAAGCAGCTGGCCCGCAACACTGTAACACAGGTGCTGTCCCGCTTCACCAGTCAACAGGCAGGTGTCAAATTGGCACCCATCAGCAACTCTCCCTTTGGCACGGACTACCGCGCCGTAGCCGCGTCCCCTACCGGATGTAGGTCACCTTCCGCAGGACCCCTGTCCCCAGGGATCCGCTCCCCTCTCCCCCCTCGCTCAGAAAGGACACATCCTCCGCTGACCCCTCCTAAGAAGCCAGGCGTGAGCCCCCCTCCGGGATCCCCGAGTCATTCCTCTCGGACCAGCGCATTCCCAGAGTTGACGGGAACCTGCGGACACAGCGGGCAGGAAGAAGCCAAAGAGCCCGACCTGCTGGTGTCCTCCAGCAGCTAACTGACTGAGCCACATCCGAGCTGCTGGTTACTTCATTATTCATCTTTTCTGACCATTATAGCCGCACCACTGCACTATAAAAGGCACGTCTGTCCCTTCCACTGCACCTCTTCATCCACAATGAATGACAGTTTAAAGGACTACGTAAAATGTAGCATGAGATTTGATTTCTTAAAATTTCTTTTTACATTCCAGTTTTTTTAAATGCATTTTAATGTTTAGAAAAAAAAGATATTATTGATCATTTTCCAGTTGAATTCTTTATCCAATGCAATTTAAAAAAAAAGATTTCACAGCACAATTGCGAGCCCTTTAAATGTATGCTCATGCACTAGAATATCAGAAATGTACAGCTATCGTCACTTCTTCATAGTAACTTCTTGTTCCAATATTTCTTTATAAAAACACAGATCACAGTGGGGAAAGATATTTGAAAAAGCCATCATTTACTGTACTTTGAGCGCATGCTGTTTTCTCCTCATGGCTTCACGATGAATATGTCGGGTCAGGGAGTTCAGTTCACTCCCTCTTCTGCTCTGTAATGGAGGAAACGCTGATAAGCCTCATGATGACACCAGTGAAGATTATGGGGAGTAGATCTGAACATTTCAACTGTGACTGTTGTGCCGTTTTATCTCGTGTCTCATCGGATGTTTGAGCTTTTAGGCTTTAAAATCAGTTGATTTATCTTAGACAAACATTAAACCAGAAAGATCCATGCTGTGTGTTTGTCTGGACAATGTTTCTGTCACCTAAATATGCAACATGTGGTACTTTCAATAAAACGTACACGGTGCGCGAAGCATGAGACGTAATCTAGCAGTAGTAGTTCAGTGAGTTTATTTGTACAGCAGAATGGGTCAGAACAATGTTGAATATTATGGACTGGCACACAGATGTAGTACAGTGCGAGAGGTGAATGCAGCACAATTTTAGTTCAACTGGCACGGACGATTGTGCGGTTTATTACAGTTAAGAGCGCAACATCCTGAGTCAAGAACTAACAAAAAAAACCCTGGCATATTAAAATAGAAATTTTGCATACATGAGTGGAAGAATTGGGGTCTTTACCATAGGAAAGAGATTTTTGCAAATAAAGCTTTAATATGAGGATGTTTCCCTTCAGAGGAAAAGCTGCAGTGGTCTCGCCAAAATAAGAGCACGCTTTACAGACAGCAGCATAGAGGTTGCTTCTCTATACTCCCAGTCACCTATGTCAGCGTTGCACAACAGAACCAGTAAACGCTTCCTCCAACCTGAAACACACTGATTTGCAGGGACAGTTAGGCAGAGGATCATGCAACTCCCAAATTCTTGTAAACGACAACACCCAATTTCCAGCTCATGACTTGAAAAATGTTTCTCTGTTCTACTTTTCCGAGATTCAGAGTTTTCTTCCCACCAATCACACCCTTGACCACGTGCTTACACGTTTCAGCTGCATTTGTTCTTTTCTGCATGCTGACGTCGTTACAATGACATGCTCACAGCTGGACAGACAGCGGACGAAAACTACAACATGGAAAGATGGAAAAGATTTGCTTGTGAAAGGTAGCAGCCCTCAGCACAGCCCAATCGTGATTTTATCCCAAATCCTGTCAGATTGGAGCGTCAGACACTGCAAATCCTTAGTTATGCTTTTTATAGAACACAGATGCCCCCTAATGAAATTGTTGCAATTTGGTCGGTCCTTGTGCATGTATAAGTGGGTTGTGGACAGAAAGAAGGCTGCGTCTCCCTGGGCAACCCACGGCCTTTCATTGAGCATTTTGCATCTCCTTGCCAATTTTGTAACTTAAGATCTTGGTCCAGTCGATCTTGGTGCGCGTGACAGGCAGCTGGCGTCGCAGGGCCTTAAAGGTGGTGTCAGACATGGTCTGGTAGTTCTTACTGATGGCAGTCTGGGAATAGAAACAAAACTTGTCAGTGGATCTTCTCAGACACTAAATGACTCTTGTAAATAACAAAAGCTAACTCACCTGGTAATCATCCTCCTCCCTCATGATGATTTTGACAAATTCCAGGGCTGTCTGGCTTGGGTTCTACATGCAAGTCAAACATTAATATTTATCCCAATAGAAATCAAAAGGATTCACTTTCTAAACCTAGTTTACTTACAGTCACTGTTACTGATTCTGCTACATCCTTATGGCTAACCAGCTGCACATTGCCATCTTCATAGAAGTGAACCTGGAGACAGATCGCAGTCATCGATATAAGCTTTATCTTCTAAATAACACATTCATTGAAGCCACTGAGGCCACTTCACCTGGATTTTCAACACTCCAGCCACCTGACCAGTAGGCTGTCCGAGGGTCAGCCTCCACTCGGACCTGCAGCAACCATTCCTGTGGTTGAGACGTGAACTGTTACTCAATAACACATGCTAAAGTTAATATCATAAACTCAAAAGCAGAGAAGATGCCATACCAGTAATTATGGGGTTGAAACTGATGCCCTTCAATGCAGGCTATGATTGACTCCTCGCCCTCATCTGTGTTTGTGTATACCTGCAACACATAGTCAGTATTTCATACTGTTTACATCACTGCTGTCTACTCGTCTGAGTTCCTTACTGTGCAGCCCCCGGTGGGGTAGTGCTCTTTCACGTAGCCGCTGAGGGCGGAATCGATGGCATTTCTCCAGCTCTTCAGGGGAATTTCTCCATCGTATGGCTGCACGTCACTCACTTCTTTTTTGAGGTAGTCAAAGCAAAAAGACAAGCAGTTTCGGGGGTCCAAAAACCGCCCCTGCTCCAGGGCACCATGCTTTGTGATCAGGACCTGAATGAGAGAGGTTAGAAATGATAAACGTGGGTTCAGCTTTTGCTTCACTGAACTTGAACGTGAGAAGTTTATGATAAAACATACTGGCTCATCATAGCCCTCTAGTCTGACGGGAGTAAACTGATCCATGTTGTATTTGGCAAAAGCCCTGCACAAACAGAATAGAGACAGATTTGAGGCACATTTTTTACAAGACAGAACTAGTCCACATTGTGTCTGCGTTACACTTCCCCCCCGTCTTTATGACCCTTGAATAGTAGGGCACGCCTTGCCCCCATCTGGGTTAGGAATGTGTGAAATCTGCTGCTTTACATGAAGGTGAAATTACTTACTGTGATGCTCCCTCCTTAAGGAGGTTATCATTGCTGAGAAGAACCCGCACATCTAGAGAAATAAAAGATGATACCATTTGTGGCAAGTATTATATAGTAAAACAACAGCATTGTCAGGGGTTACTTTTTTATGGCAGTAGTAAGAAGAATGTCTTGTTACATCCTACCATTAAAGACCTCGTTGAACTCTCCTGGTGGAGCATGGGTCACAAAGGTGGTGACTACGCTCACCTATGAAGGTAAATGAAAAAGATCAGCGTCAAAACCATGAATACTGGTATTTTAGTAAATGCTTCTTTAAACTAGAGAGAGAAAGTTCAGCAACAAAGTGCCGTTTGACATTTAAGTGCCACATATCATCTGCAGGGCTCTTCCCAACCCACACTGCTGCAAACACACTGGACTGGACTCTAGCTTTCATACCAGTGTGTGCTTCACTCAATTATCTTTCCTTGAGGTCCAAATCAATATTTTTTGGAAGAATTAATGAAACGCTTAGCCTTAACCATACAAAGCGTGGATGGCTCTTCTACTTTATATGTGCATAATGGCTGATTTTAAATATTTCAACCCTCATATGGTGACATGTGTTCATTGATCTTTGTTAGATACCCGTTTGACCTGTTTGGCACAAATTCAAAGTAACAATATTGGCTAAATTAGCTAATGATTTTTTTTTTTAAAAATGGGATATGCAATACACTGTCGTGCATGGCACTAAAGGAACATTTCTGCAAAAAGGCTGTCATGTCAACTTTAAAAGAATTATCATGCAACAGTATTCATCGCACGATGTGTTTAACCGCCCCCCTCCCAGTCAGTTATGAGCTTTTCTTTAGGGTTAGTTCGTTAGCTTATCAACAAGCTTTATCATTGTCAGACATCTTTTTTTCTAAATCGCACGAAGATATTAAAATGTACAATAATGTAACAAGAACATATCCTTATAAATAGATTAACGAATGAATTAAAAACAAATTGTCCTCAAACCTTCTCGTCATCTGACAGTGGATCATTCGTGTCAGCCATCTTGGCTCTTTGTGACCCCACCTACCTCAGCTGACTAATAAATAAATAAATAAATAATCATCTCCACGCTCCTCATGTGACTGATAACAAAATTTAAATACACTTTACAATGTTTAAAGTAAATCTTTTCAAAATGCTAGCTATTTTAAAGAAAGGGAGGCACAAAAATCTTTGATATTTCATTCGTTCTCATGCTTCCTGTTGGATTTTTTTTTTTACACTTTATGCCTTCAAAATAGGAGGAGACAGAAGGTTTTCCTTTGAATTCCCCCTTTCTTTATGACAAATTTTCTAAAATTCGATTAAAATTTAATTTACTACAAAGTTGTAATCAATTTTAATCCTTCGCTCATTTATTGCCTCATTATTTACTCAGCGTTGTATTTAATTTTGGAACGTAACCGGAAGCACACATTTGTGTATCATAATCTAGTTTTGTAGCGCAAAACTCGTACATTGGCGACTTGTAGCTTAGCATCAAACACGGCAACTGTCATGGAGCCACAGGTATGAATCTTACATGACTTTATGACACATTATTTTGTACGAATATAAAAGCAACCTCTGGAAAATAGGTGTCACATGCGAAGCTTATATTATTTACGGCCAAGAAAACAAAACAGACCTCAAGTACCTTTGATTCAAGCTAGCACTTGTTAAGTTGTTGTCAGCTGTCACGGGAACTTCCTCATCAGACACGGCAACGAACAAAAAGAAAATAAAACAGAGGATTCAGCTTATTTTATCATACGATCTCGACTGATTTAAACTGCGAATCAAGCTAATTTTACTGACTTTTGTTGTGACTCTGTTTAAGATATAATCCTGTTGTGGCCGGCCAGATTCGTAGCTCGGAAATGAAGAGGGCATTGTTCGCCTTTGGCCAGTTTGTTCCAGTAGGACGTGCTGTGAGGTGTTATTCTGCATGTTTTCAGATGATCACCAAACCCGGGGAAATCGCCAGACTGTACAGAGATCTCAGCCTCTTTCCCTCTCTGAATAGAGCAGATGTGGGTCCTGTTGTCACCTCTCAGTATGGAGGCAAATACACCAACATTTACACAGGTAACTCATACTCGACTGTCTTTAGATGTATTTGTATATGTGTATTAGCTTTTAATACCGTTTCATTTACTTTTTTTGCTGCAGAATGGACTCAGAGTGACCTGGAGAGAAATGAGAAAGTCAAGTTTTGCAGACAGTATATTGTTTTCCATGATGACAAGTCAGTTGTCTTCTCTGGAGCCTCAGGAAACTGTACAGAGATTAAAGGAGAGTATGTGAAGATCTTGATAGTTTAAACCCCAATTTGTTCATCTTCACTGCATTAGGTTTCATTTGATTTTAAATATTTTTTCCCCGTGTCAGATTGCTCACCAAGGATTCCCCCTCAGGAGAAATGAAGGCTGTCCTCAGAGAATCCGTAATCAAAGGAGAGGAGAAACAATTTCTGGAGGTGTGTGTAGCTGTTTGTCTAAGAGAACTCTTTGTGAAACCTTTCTGTTCCACTCATAACCCATGTTTACATAATGTAATGTGTTATCCCTGAGGGGAATCTTGTCTCAGCATTTAAATTTTAAATATGAAAACTAAGAAAATGTGACATTTCAGATCTGGACTAAGAACATCAAGATGAAGAGCATCAATCTAACAGCCTTAAACAAACACGGCAAAGTCTATGACGATGGCAAGTTATGGATGTTTTGTATTTGATTGTTTCTTTTGACACCTAGTTGTTGTGTTTTCTATCTAAGTCCACTCCTGCCGTGTTCTTTCATCCACAGAACAATTTGGCTGCCTGGTTTGGTCACACTCGCAGACCCATCTGCTGTACGTGGCAGAAAGGAAGAGAGCCAAGGCAGAACCTTACTTTCAGGTAGAAAATAAATATTGTAACAAAAAGTACAAGGTATTTTGTGGTTATAACAATATTAACATCAGTTATACTAATAATACAGTAGAGTTCTTCTAATTATCACCAATTTCTGATAACAGACTGAGTCACCGGAGTTGTCTACCATTGGGGACGAGGAAGACACTGTGAGACTGGAGAAAAAGGAGGCTGTTAAAGTAACTACTAGTTTTACTATATCTTTGACATAATGTAGGGTTGTTAACTGATACTTTAAGTCTTCATTTTACTGTACAGTGTAGCATTTTGATTATATATAATCACAATCAAACTGCTAAAGCTGAAAAAGAAATCACTGTAAATCATTTTTGTCAATTTCTCTGTTCATATCTCAATCTCACATTTTTGCCCACAGCAGTTTCATGCAGTCATGTATAAAATGATCTGTAAAATGATAGATATATTTATGATAACTTCATGCAATCTATCTAAGTTTCTGGAGGTTTCTATTTACTCTTGAGTTGTTTTCCTTATTGGCCTACAGGGGGAGCAGTTTGTCTACCATGAGGATTGGGGGGAAGGTTTGGTCAGTAAAAGCTGTCCAGTACTTTGTGTTTTGGACATCGAAGGTAACAACATCACTGTATTAGAAGGAGTGCCTGACAATATCTCACCTGGTCAGGTAGGTGAACAAGTTCTGCGGCACTGCATAGATTTTTTGCTCTTTGACGGACTTGCACACATGTTTCTCCATTCCACTCTGTCACCATCTCTGCAGGCATTTTGGGCTCCAGGAGACACAGGTGTGGTGTTTGTAGGTTGGTGTCATGAGCCCTTCAGACTTGGTCTTAAGTACTGTCCCAACAGGAGGTGAGTGTTACTCACGCTGAACAATGTGAAGAGTGAAATCTGGCAATTTTCAGAACTTAGGTATAAATATATACATGTCTCTACCATTTACTCCATCAGGTCTTCTTTGTTCTACGTGGATCTCATGGGTGGAAAATGTGGTAAACATGAGCATTTGTCCCATCTAAGTCACAGTGCCATTATCAACATCATACAGTAAAATCCAGTCTAATTAAGTACTTGTCCAGCGCGAAGCTTGTCTATCGTCTGACACTGTTTGTTTAGCAGATGTTCACATATCTTTGTGTTGTGGTCACTCAGAGCAGCTCTCGTCAGGCACCAGTGGAGTCTACTCTCCCAGGCTGAGCCCAGACCAGTGTCGGATCATCTATCTGGAGTGTTCTGTTTATGGTCCGCATATGCAGTGCAGCAGGCTCTGCATGGTGAGAGCCAGAACCTCTTTCCCCACGCGGGACACTTTTAGTTTCAGCAAACACAATAATTCAACATTTGACTTATTTTATTCCAGTATGACTGGTATACAAAGAAGACCACGTTGGTGTTGGATGTTGTGAATCGATCTGCAGAAGGTGAGAAGTACCAGGTGCTCACCTCACAAATGCACCTTTTTATTCATGGCATATTAAATCTGTTTATTTCTGTGATTTGGCAGATGGCTTTACTGGAATCTACAGCTCTCAGTTGTCTCCCCAGTGTTGGTCAGCTGACAGTCAGCGTATCATCATTGCTTCTCCTCAGAGGAGCCGCAAAGTACTGCATACTCTCTACCATCATATATCCTAGTTTATCCACAGAGAACTGAAGTTACTCTTTATGATATTGTTGCTTTCTGAAGGAGCTGTTAATGGTGGATATAAATACTGGAAGTGTCACAAATCTGACCTCAAGTGAGTCATATTTGCTTTATTCATATCTTGGTCACTTAATGCCAAATTTGGCATTCAGAGTCTGATGATGTTCTTTGTCTTCAGAGTCTGAAGTTGGTAACTGGTCTCTGCTGAACATGGAGAAAGATCTGATGGTGGTCAGCTGCTCCTCTCCAAACTGCCCCCCAAGTCTGGTAGGCTTTTCTTTTAATTAGTTGCTGGAAATGTGATTATAACAGCTTTCTAGTGTCACGGGTGTGATCTAATACCGTGTGGTTTGATGTGTAGAGAGTGGGATTTCTTCCAGCCTTGGATTCTCAAGAGGAAGTGGCCTGGGTGACTTTAGAGGACTCCGAACCTTTGTCAGACATCGACTGGAAAATCTTGACTTTCGTCCCTCCCCCAGAGGAAGACAACAGCCAATATCGTAAGAAAATTCAAACAAAAGCAGAAATTCTGTTCCGTTCAACTGTTCCTTTGTGTTACACTCAAACAACAATATAATGTTATGATGGCATAAGGAATTTCTTTTTTCTTGTTGTAGCTGGCCTTGATTTTGAAGCTTTGCTAATCAAACCAAAGGAAGTTCAAAAGGGAGTCAAGCTGCCTCTTATTGTGACTCCTCATGGTTGGTTATTCTGTTTCATTTTGTCTTTGTCTTGTTCCACATTAATGTCACCATAGTGCAGTTTGAACCTCATATTACTTAGACTCTAATATATGAATTGATTTAGATGAAATGCCATACCTGTGTAAATAAAGCCACTCTCAGAATTTTTAGTAGTCAGTGGTTGTGTTGAGATTGTTTTTGCCCCCTTGTCAACAGCCATGCTTACAGACCTGTATCCTTGTCAACGGGGCGTTGCTGTGACAATTGTGCCCTCTGAGGCAAAATGACAAATCTCATTCTTAGAATCAGAACCTGTCTCTAATAACTCCAGAGATCTTTGACAATAGTCATGGGGGCTAATATATAGAGCATTTAAAGTCAAGAGTATAGCAGAATCTTAGGAGTTATTATTACTGATTGTTAAATACTAATTGTTCTTCTTTCACTCAGGGGGTCCTCACTCAGTGGTCGTAGCTGAATGGTTTCTTTCTCAGTCTGTGTTATGCAGGATGGGTTTTGCTTTATTGCTGGGTAAGTTCATGTGTTTTTACACGTATGTGCAGCAGGGGGCAACTTCACATACACACGCCATATATGTTTTAGCACCACTCGATACCTTAGATGCTCATGGATGCCGTTAATATTATTTTGGGGTGATTATAGTTGTAAAGTGTGTCTCCATGTAGTGTCTGATTATCAAAAGTTGGATGCAAATGATCTGGTTTTGTTTTTTGCTTTAAATTTTGGGGTTTTCTGGAGGGTGATGACAGGCATCAGTCTGTCTGATTGTATATTTGGTGCTTTAAAGAGCCTGGAGCAGGTAGCACTGCTGGTAATGCCAGCAGGTCAGCAGAAGCGCCAGATAATTCATATCTCAGTGGGAGTAGCACGGACGTTGAAATGGCCCTCCTGCTGCTGCACACAGCCCTGTCCGCTCGCTTATTGACTTGATGTTAAACATGTCACATGCTCTTGGGGTGGGGGGGCAGTACACCTGTGAAAAACATCTACATTTCAGAAAGAAGGTAATGTCATTATGCACACCGGCGTATGTGACTTCTTGCTGTTTTTAGTGAACTATCGCGGCTCACTGGGATATGGCCAAGACAGTGTCCTCTCATTGCCTGGTAACGTTGGCAGCCAGGATGTAAAGGATGTTCAGGTAAGGGATTATTATAGAGATTATATATATATTATACAGATAGTAATGTTTGAAAATCTATTTAGCCATCCACAAATCTGTGGTTCAAACAACAAACCATTATGTTCTCAATGATTTTCCCCCTTTTCCCGCTAGTTTGCCGTTGAAAGTGTCCTGAAACATGGCGAGTTTGACCCAGAGAGGGTAGTCATATCTGGCGGCTCCCATGGTGGTTTCTTGGCCTGTCACCTTATTGGTCAGTACCCAGGCTTCTACAAGGTCTGCGTGGCTCGCAACCCCGTCATCAATTTGGCCTCCATGATCGGCAGCACTGACATTCCAGACTGGTACGTTTTCCCCTGCGTCCAGCAGGGCCGTTCAGTTAAGCAATTCACAGGACAGAAAGAGACACGTAGTGTGTTTTTACAGGTGCATGGTTGAGGCCGGGTACGACTATAGTACAGATGATCTACCTGATCCGGAGGTATGGGCTCAGATGCTGAACAAGTCCCCCATCAAACATGTCACACAGGTATGGCTGTTCCAGCATCTGTAGTTGTCATTGCAGAACATATTATGCTGTAATAAAGTCACCTCTCCTCCTAGGTACAAACACCAGTTTTGCTTTTATTAGGAGAGGAAGACAAGCGTGTACCTAACAAACAAGGAATTGAATATTACAGAGCGCTGAAGGCGAAGCAGGTTCCAGTCCAGTATGTCTCTGCCTCAGTAACATATTCTGACTGGGTGACAGCTTCCGGTTCAGCATTTTATGGTCTGATGTGTTTTCTCCAGGCTGCTGTGGTACCCGGGCAACAATCACTCTCTGTCCAAGGTGGACGCAGAGTCCGACGGCTTCATGAACGTCGCTCTGTGGATCGTTCAGCACTTGTAACAGCGATGGTACATTCTAACACTAACATGGACAGGAAACGCTAACAAGGTCCCCTGCTGGGTCACATGTTCTGCTGCTTATTCCAGGACTGCAAGGTCCAGTGCCAAATGCATTCAGTTGGGTATTTATCTAGGGCTTCTGTGATTGTCACAACTACACTGTATTTAATGAAAAAAACAACTTTTTTTTAATGTAGCACCAATAATCAGAAATGGATGTATTCAGTTTTTATTTTGTGCTTTTTATGCAGTTGCTACCGATGTAAAAATGAAGGGCTTTTCAGTAGTTGTTTTTTAACCTATACAATTTTGAATTGTTGGTGCAAGGCACTTAATAAAGCAATCAAAAAAAATACCATTAGTGTGGAAAATCCCTTTATGTATTGGACCAGAAAGGTGGTGCAAACGTCTCTTTGACCTGTTTAAGTAAGGCTTCCATGCTCAACTACAAAGGAAAACTCTTTTTAAAACTGCCTTTAGGCTGCAGGCAGAGCAGGAATGGCTGGATTACACTTTGTTTTCAGAAAGGATGTTTTTTTTTAGAAACCTCTGAAATCTCCTCATCTGTCAGAACTGCGTTTTCACTTCTGCGTACTGTAACTGATGTGCACCGGCTGCGCTCATCTTCCCTTCATGAAACAAAGACGCCTGTGGATCCCAGAGTGATTTTCTTCTGAATTCCTGATCTATCTAAGTAAGTAATTTACCCTATTTGCACTTTAGAATGACCCTTTAGGGAAGCATTTGAAAAATGTCTCACTTACTCGTAAATTAAAAGCTGATTCCAGGATTCTACATTTGTGTTGGGCTTTATAATTCAGACAGGGGCATCCAGAGCTGAAATGCTTTAAATGTTTATTGTGTAAGATTTGGCAGCATCTAGACAAATTGATTTTCCTGGAATCACCCCCACCCACACGCGCACAGTGATTTTTCCATCACCAGTATTTCCATTTCAGATGTTACTAATGACACTGCAATGCTCAGTCTAGCTTCTATCCTACACGTTATATCACGAAAGTCTTGATACACTACATAACAACACACAGCAGCATTCTAGTGCTCTGTTCACAAATTGAAGATCTCCTAAAAAAACTGGATAAATATCAAGCATAATAATATAGCTCTGGACTGCTGCAGAGGTCACATGGAAGATCTTTATATCAAGACATCTAAAAGAGTTTTCCCCTCTTCTAGACTACAATGCGTTTCCTGATCCTCTGTCAGCTGCTTCCACTTGTGAGCAGCATAAATCCCATCTTCTTGCCATGTGACACTGACGCGAACACCTCCAGGGTAGACTGCTCCGACAGACCCCTCAGACGCGTCCCCCTCATCAAGTCCGACACCGTCACGTCGCTCCGTTTAAGCCGGACGAAGATCCGCCACCTGTGGCAGTATGATCTGTCGGGTGTGCCGAACCTTCGAGCTTTCACGATGGCGGATAACTGTCAGCCGTCCAGCATGAAGGCGTCACTGCACGACTGTGAGGTTAAGATCGATCACGGTGTCTTCAGGAACTTGTCGCTGCTTCAGGTTCTGAATCTGTCAGGAAACAGTCTCACCTCCTTACCCAAGTTACCTGCAAACCTGCGAGTGCTCAATCTACAGAGGAATCACCTCTTCAACATCGTGGAACCACTAAAAACGCCACATCTCCAAGAACTTTATCTCACCAAGAACTGCTTTTACGCGAACCCTTGCCAGCAGTCACTGAAAATCAGCAAGACTGTTTTCAGGGAGCTCTCTCATCTAAAAACGCTCACTCTGGCGTACAATAATTTGACATCTGTCCCTGAAGGATTGCCCAGCTCACTGGAAATTCTGGACTTGAGCGAGAACACAATCACTGAGGTTTTGGAAGGAGCCTTTGCTGACTTGACACATCTCAGAGAATTGAACCTGGAGTGGAATTGCCAGCGTTGTGACCGCGCAGCTCGGCCCTGCTTTCCCTGCCCCCGACACCTGCCACTCCAGCTGCATTCAAAGTCATTCTATGCCAACAAAAGCACCCTCACCTACTTGAGCCTGAGAGGGAACTCCCTGAGAACCTTCCCAAAGGGTCTCTTCCGGCCTCTGAAGAATTTAAAGATGCTGGACCTCTCGGACAACTTCCTCTCTTACGCCATACAGAACGGCACCTTCTTTGCGGAGCTGACCTCCCTGGCTTGGATCAGCCTCATTTACAACTACGAGCCCCTGAAGATGTTTCCTGAACTGTTCCTCTCCCCACACATTGGCGATATATCTGGACTGCAGTATCTTCTCTTGAGCGGCAACTTTTTCCACTCGCTTTCAGGCCAAAGCTTTGAGGTTCTCTCCAAGCTTCGGAACCTAAAGAAACTCGAGCTGAGGATGAACTTCATCGACAACATCAACATGAAAGCTCTGCACCAGGTACCTTCCCTGGTCCACATCGACCTCTCCCAGAACAGACTGAGCTTCATTCCACAGTGCTCAGTTTCACCTGCCGAGAGAGAAAGTCACCGTAACCAGAACGTGCGTGACCTCAGTTTTTCCCAACCGTTCCTTATGGAAACAAAACCAAATGTTACTTTTGGATTTAACTTCTTGGACCAGTCCCACAGATTGGAAACGTCACAGTCCTTCCCAACCCAGTCTTCACCATTGTGGGAAACGTTTTGCAAAAATAAAGTTACATTTGACCTCTCTCAAAATGACATCATGTCTGTTAATCAGGAGGTGCTAGCGGGGATGGAAAACGCAGTTTGTTTGGACCTTTCCTTTAATTACATGAGCCAGGCATTGAAGTACGGGATGTTCAGTAGCATGAAACATTTAGTGTTTCTTAACCTGTCGTACAACAGACTGGATTTTTATTATAATGAATCTTTCAGTGAGCTGAATAACACGTTAAAGCTTCTGGACCTGAGTAACAACGACTTTCACTTCAAAATGAGGGGCATGGGCCACCGGTTGACCTTCATTAAAAATCTGGTGAACCTGGAAGTCCTGAGTTTGGCTAACAACGCCATCGCAATGCGGATCGATCAGAGGCTGGTTAGCGCCTCCTTAAAGCAACTGTCGTTCAACGGCAATGACCTGAACACGATGTGGAGCTCGGAAAACAACCAGTACGTTAATTTCTTCCACAACCTGACGAGCCTCACCTACCTGGACATATCGGACAACAAGCTCAGGCTGGTTTCTCCGGAAGTGCTGTGTAACCTTCCCAGAAGCCTGCAGAACCTGAGCCTCAGCAACAATCGGCTAAACTATTTCCCGTGGGAGAACATTTCCGTGCTCAGCAACTTGCGTCACCTGGACCTTAGTCAGAATTTCATTTCCTTTTTGCCTTATACTGTCGTACACACTGCAGAACCCTTATCCCTCTTGGACCTCAGCCACAATCGCATCGGTTACATCCCCCGGAGTTTCTTCCTCGCCATGAATTCCTTGCAGCGTTTGTACCTCAGCCACAATCAGCTCAAACAGTTGAACCAGCATTTCCTCCCCGCCCCCTTCAAAAACGGCAGCGGCCCTCGGACGCTCAGCCTCCACGTCAACCCCTTCAAGTGCGACTGTGATGCTTCTTGGTTTGCGGACTTTCTGCGCAACACTCCCATCGAGATTCCCCACCTGACCACAAACGTGCACTGTGAGTATCCAGAATCCCAGCGTGGCAAAACCATCCTGTCCATGGACCAGCGCTCCTGCCAGGACATATATGGTAACTTAGCTTCCGTCGTCTGTTCCTTTTTGGTTCTTGGATTCACTGTTCTACCCCTCCTCAAGCACCTCTACGGCTGGGATCTTTGGTATTCTTTACAAGTACTTTGGGCGGGATTTAAAGGCTATTCCCAGCTGACTGGCCAGGATACGAAGTACAACTATGATGCTTTCGTGGTGTTCGACACCAGTGACCTGGCTGTGAGGGACTGGGTCTACAACGAGCTACTTGTCAATCTAGAGAACTCTGCACACAGAACGTTCTGCCTCTGTTTGGAGGAACGAGATTGGGTTCCTGGGTTCTCCTGCATCGAAAACCTGCACAACGCTGTGTCCAGCAGCGTGAAGACCATGTTCGTGCTGTCCACTGGCACCATTGAGCCGATGAGCGGCGTGATCCGTCAGGCTTTCTTCATGGTTCAGCAACGGCTTTTGGATGAGAAGGTCAGTCACGAGACTTTCACTCCCTTGTTGCCGCGGTTCCCTATTCACTGAAAGATCTCTGTTCCCACCACAGGTAGACACAGCTGTGCTGGTTCTGCTGGATGAGATGTTCCCCAAACTGAAATACCTGCAGCTGAGGAAAAGGCTGTGCAGGAAGTCTGTACTATCCTGGCCCAGAAACCCAAAGGCTCAGCCACTTTTCTGGAACCAGTTGAGGATGGCGCTGTCATCAGACAACCTCAGCTTCTATGACAACAACATGAGTGAAAGCTTCATATGATCACTGACAATAAATTCTTCCACAATCTTCTTCTTCCCTCAGCTTGTTTTTCTGGCTAATGTGGAAATAGATCTAGCCCACTGCCTTGGACATTTCGCTTCCCTTTTTTGAGGTTATTTGACAGGAAATGAAAGTGATACGTACAGAGCAGACTGCGTTCACCTTTCTACTCACTACTGTATAGTTTTTCCCCCTTCATCTATTGACTCTGACTTTGTTTACAGCGGTTTCAGTCCTCCTCCCCTTTCCGTGATGATATCAGATCATAAATACTCCCCCCGACATGCATCAGGGATTTCTCTCTCTTTTAGTCACATGCAATAAAGTCTAGACTCTCGGAATCCAAGAATAAGACAACTGATGCAAATTTTTGCTCACTTTCAATGTGAGGATGTGACTAAGAAAGTGAATTATTTGTGTTTCTTTGAAATGTGAAAATCTGCCATTTTAATTTCTAATCCCTTTAGCATGAGGCAACCCCATAACAAAAAAAAGATACATATATAGAGAGGGACTTGTCATCTGTTACTGGAGGAGGTTCAAAGCATCTACTTCTAGTAATTTACTGGATAGGTTGTCAAAGAATTTCTAAATGAGTTCTCGCAGGTTTCTGAATTAAACCGTCATCAGCTATTCTATTATCCAGGTCTAGTCTTGGGGAAAATGGTGAATCATGAACGAGTCTCAGGGGCTTCTCAGGCAATCTGGAGGTCTAAAAGTTTGCAGAACCTTCAGCAATATATTCCAGTCCTCCTTAACACTTAGATGGGGAAGATTAGGAAAATTTAAAGGAAAAATAAAGAAGCTTTTTTTAAAAAAAAACTACCATCGTGCAGCGTGGGCTGCGCACACGTGCCAGCGCGGGAGAGCGCGCCCACGAGGACCCGTACGCAGGACATGAGCCGATGAGGTCATGGAGACCCGGGCGGCCAGAGTTCGGTGATGGAGCGGCGCCTGCACGGTAAGACCCCCGCAGCATCACGCACGCACAACAGTGTTGTCAGTTTGTGTAGCAGATTAATTATTATGTAAGAGAGCAGCTCAAACTCCTGCAGCCGCGCGCATATATGAGCGAGAAACTAATCCCTCATGGCCATAGTTACCCGTGCGTCCGCGCTGTGCGGGCTGGACACACGCACGGGCACAGGGGGAAATGGGTGCTTTCCAGGGTGGAGTGTCAGCTCGGTAGGAAAAGCAAGATGAGATGTCGGACAGGTGCTTGTATGTGCGGCTGTGGGCATGAAACTGGGGATTTTGCGTGTCCGGGCGGCGACTCGACGCTTCTCTACGCGGCAACAGCTGGGCTCAAAAGTAAGTGCAGGCATCCGAGGGCCGGTCGACTGTTAGGTTTGCCTTTGAACGCTGTGCTGTTAAGCTGAGCGGTGTTTCTGCCCGTGGTGGGGGTGGTGGCGGGGCATTGGTTTGGTGTGCGCACCGACGCGTAACCATCGAAAGTGACCAGGTGCATTTATGTGTGGCACTACAGAGAAAAAAAGGAATCTGATATGTTGCTAGCGACGAAACGTGTTTCCAAGTTACCTGGCTATGTGCAGGTTTGCATCATCTTTGAACATTTGTGGCCAGGGTCGAAGCACATGCGCCACCGGTGAGGCGACATCACACCCAGAAGTGGCGGATGGATTTCTAAGCGTTAAGCTAAAATTCATTGTCTGGAACAATGATGGATGAGGGATTGACAGGTCTCTTATGACTGACAAGCTGACCTAACCAATCTGCCATTTGCATCCTGTACAGTGCGCCCAATCTGCTTGGATTAGAGGTGGGATTATGATTTGGATTTGCCTCCTCGCTGCAGGCAGTCCTCAATATTTGATCCATCATAGATTGCTGGGCTGACGTGGATTAGATCTGACAGTTTTACCTACATTTCTATCTTAATTGTTTTAGTTGTTGTGTGTTTGTCGTGGTTATTTCCTATTTGAGTGTGTGTGCTGTCCATGGTCCTGAAATCAAAAATCAAAAAATGCAAGCTACGTTGCTAATGTCTGAATTAAGGGTGGAACAGATACTTTCTTACAATTTTCTGCATTCTGTAACACAGCTGATGTGGTTTTAAGGTTGTGCTTGCCTTACTTTCTGTGTCGTCTCTCCGATTTGAACTTTGGGCTCCGGGGTCTTATGTGGGTCGCTCCTTCGTTGCCATGTCAACCACTTCAGGATTGGTCACAGATGGACCTCACACAGCTCTCCCACACACAAACGGCAGCGAGGTGAACTGAGGATGACCTGTCACTGGAAGCTAACCTCTTCCCTAAAGAGCGTGAATCACAAGCAAGCCGGACCGACGGGCTGGTTCCGCAGGCTGCAGCCTGGAGATCTGCGTTGGGAAAGTTAGATGTTGACCATGAATTTATGATTGAACAATATCTGTGCTGTTGGGATTTATAAAACAAACAAAAAACAAACATACAACAACAAAAACAGAATATGGGGAATGAAAATCATTGAACAAATAAACCTATTTATTTACTAATCCATGTTCACTTTGCATTCCTTGTAGCTCTAATTAGCTGAACTAATACCCCGCCGCTCTTTAGTTAAGTGAAATAGAGCATGTTGCTATTTGACCTCCTCCAAGAGAAAGAGGGATTGTAGCGGAATGTGGGATTGGAACACAACAGAGCCACATTTGATGGTTTTTCTCTTCTTGTTTCTGCCTTTGTGCAGGACGCCCGATGACGAGGGGTGCCGGTAACATCAGAAGACTGCTGGCCCGCCTGTGTCCTGACGAGCATTCAGTGCTGCTTTACCTGCCCGCTCTCCTCTCTGTGTCTCTGCATCGACCCTGTCAGAGTCGGGGCTGGACGATGGAGAACTGAAAGGTCAACAGTTGGCCCTTATTTGAATGCTAGTTGCTACAGTTCCTAAAAGGGACATGCAAATATCCCTGAGTTTTTCCTGCCAGAAGCCACATTTTGCCACCTAAAAAAAGAAAAATGCCTTTAAATATCCGAGCCAAGCCGTCACAGAGCAAGTTGTCTGCTGGCTCCAAGGGCAGCGGACACGCTGACGGCAGCGCGTCTCACTCACGCTTTCCCAAACCTTCCAAACTGGGAAAAGGCAAACAGGCCGTGAGCACCACGCTGGGCTCCCGCTCCGGTCTGGAACCGGGCTGTGTTTCAGGAGGCGTCCCTCCGCCGGTGTCAAAGTCGGCCGGAGGTCAAGGGTCAGGGTCGAGGCCGGGTTCAAAGGTCAAACCTGCAACTAAAGGGGTCATTCATGGATCGAGGACAGCTCCAGGGGGAAAAACCCTGTCTATGGAGAATATCCAGTCCTTGAGTGCTGTCTATGCTACTTCAGGCACCATGTACCCCAGTGAGCAGGACTCCTTGGAACCCTCTGGTGGCTACCCCAAAGGGACCATGACCCTGGGCAGGAGCACCAGCCGCTCCTCCAACAGCAGCAGAACGAGAGCCATCGGCAGCAGCAGCCCCAACATCACCTCTTCTGCGTTGCACCACTCCTCGGACCCCTACGAAGACAAATACCTGGAGCCCGCCGGCACGTCCAGCCTGCGGCGCCAGCACGGGCGAGCGTTGGATCCCGCTGGACAGGGAGACGCCCCCACATTTGATGTCCAGGCTCAGCTGAGGAATCTGCAGAGGGAGAACGACAACCTGAGGAGGGAGCTGGACCGAGGAAGGAGCTGCAGCACGAACAACGTCAACTTCTGGAGCCCTGAGGTGAAAAGAGACAAGGGCGTCAGGCGTGAGGAAGGGGTGAGGAGCCTGAAGGATCAGTACAGGTCGAACCACGAGGATCTACAGGTGAGGCGGGGGGGGGGGGGGGGGGGGTCACAGAGTTTGTCTGGAGTTTGATTCGTTACATATTAGGATCAAATCAGCCATTTAAAGACCAGTTTGATTGGAAAATGTTGGGACTCATCATCATCATCATCATCATCATCATCATCTGGACGAAGATGATGATGATGATGATGTCACTGTTATCAGCAGCATGGGCACCATCCTTTCTGAAGCAACTCCTTGATTTTGTGAGCGCACCACCGACATGTGCGCCGCGCCTTTTGTTCCTGCCTTCAAGGTTGTGCGGAAAAGCAGCTCATTTGTCGCCATGTTCTCCAGGCTCGGTGCCGTCCTTGTTTCCATGGGAATGAGCCCGAGTTCCATCCTAAGTGTTGAAGCAGAGTTTAAGGCAAAAAAAAAAGAAAAGCTGTGAGCTGCTCCGCTACAGGCTGCCCTGCGTCACCTCATTCTGTCCCCAGCTCCGTCCAACTAACCACCTGTCTCACCACAGCGTCCCACCATTCATCACATTCCCGTCACTCGTGTGTCTGCATCATCACTTTCTTCTGGGACTCCTGCTGCACCTTCAACCGAATCCCTTCATCCTGTCCTCACCTCTCAAACACACACGCAGAACTTAAATCACACCCGATTTCTTCTGACTTCTGCCTCGCGTAACCAAGGAGCCGGATCTCTGTTTCTGTATTTATAGCTCAGTATATCCTATTATATGAGACCGGTGCAACAAACACATGCACGCTGGAAGTAGAGAACAGCAACAGGGACACGTGCGCTGTGATGCTTTCAGGCTCGTCCGTCATGGCTGCAGACAGATGTGTTTTTGTCTCTGTTCTGCTCTTTCAGACAACATTAACGTGCATTTGTGTAACACACTCTGTCTGGTAACCTGGAAGTACGTGTAGAGCCCCCACGCAGACCTCAGGACGCTCTCAAGGTGCAGACTTCATTAAGCTGGCATAATATCTGATGTTAAAAGCAGAACTGGGTACTTTTGTTGTTTCATACACTCATCATGTTCATTCAATCTGGCACGGTGACGTCAGTCCACTTTTAACAACACCCATAAATAAACGGCACCTGGTTTCACACTGTTGTTCACATCTCTTATTCTTCCGTTTCATCTCTCATTTCTCCTTCACCATTCACCTGTTTTCTTTTTTTGCTCTTTTAAACACTCTGACAGACTTTCGCCTGACAAGCAAACTTGGAAATTAGCATAAGAAATGTCACCTTTGCTCTCAGCTGCAAGTCAGCTTTGTGCACTGGCCATCTGTTTGTTTGGTGTGTGTGTGTGTGCGTGTGTGTGTACATGTTTAAAGTCTGGCTTGTGTTTGTGAGGACTGTCCACCCACTCAGACTTGAAATGCAGCGTTAGCTCATTGCATTGATTATCTGCGTTCACCCTCACCTCCCTCCCACGACACAGCTCCGTGTCCTTAGCGATCATCGCTCACCTTCTGGACTCAGAGGAGTCAAAATATCTCATTAAAAAAAGTTCTATGTCTGCACTTTGTGGCCACGGAACATGGTTTTAATTATAGTTACTTACTTACAAGCTTTTCCGTCCACGTTGAATTCATTTTCCACATTTGCTAGTCAATTTCTGTAATGAATCTAAAAAAGATGGATTTCATTTCATGCCATAAGGAAAGAATGTATATTGAAATGTGTTGCGCAGTGACGACTGCACTGACAAATCATTGACTCACTGCATCAGCAAGAACTCACCGGTGTAATAAATCCTTACACTACTTGCTTTAAGTGATGCACTATGCAGAAAGCAGACCTATTTTAGAGATACCTCGTATAGGAATATTTGTTCTGGAGCGAATAATAATGTGTCATTTAAGGTCTTTTCAATCAGTTTATGTACATAAGACACTTTATTTCATTTAGTACTTTATCCCTTCGGTTTCAACCAACATGTTACAGTTTTATTCTCTCGTGTTCGTCTCAATGCAAACGTGCATCGTACACCGCTTTGAAGAGAACACTGCCCTCTAGTGGTTTATATACGTAACACATTCATCATTTCTGTAATTTGCTTTAATTTGTGTATATTTAAAAAAAAAAAAAAAAGCCATTTCTCTGTTGCAGTCTGGAGATATCCCACGGAACAGAGTCTCCGTTTTGAGTCTTTGTTAACACACATTTAATATTTTACACTTTGGATTTGTTTGTTCTTTTCCCAATTTCTTGTCTTGTCTTATTTGTGGCTTCAGCAACTCCCACTAACAGTTCAGGAGCTCCAAGAGGAGCTGAGGGCTCACAGGGAGATGAACAGTCGCTTACAGCATCAGCGACAGCAGGGGAACTCCGGCTCCTATCGAGAGCTCCACGTGGACCCAGATCACAGGGGGATGCTCAGCCCTGGCCACAGCCCAAGACAAAGCCCCAGCAACCTGCACAGTCCTGGACCCAAGAACAGCCTGAGAGCCAGCCCCTTCAACACCTACAGCCCGAGGCAACAGGAAGCTGATATCATCATTCACAGCCCAGGTTATGGCTGTAACACGGCTGTAGCCGCGCAGAGAGTCAGCCCGGCTAACACCCTCCAGCCTGGACCGAGGACCAGCCCGAGTCAGCCCCTGTACAGCCCTGGCCCCGGACCCAGCCCGGCAGTGGGACGCAGTTCCAACTCACTGCAGCCCTGCAGTCCCTGCCACATTCCTGGATGTGACGGCTTTTTGTCACCCCCTCCCCTGGACCCTTCAGAGGAGAATTTCCTCAGGCTGCAGTCAGACCACGAACGGCAGGCCAAGGAGCTGCTCCTGCTCAGGAAAACCATGGAGGAGATGGAGACCAGGATCGACTCGCAGAAGCAGACGCTGGACGCTCGGGACGAGAGCATCCAGAGGCTGCTGGAGCTACTGCAGGGACAAGGTCAAGGGACCTGGAGTCGAGGACACAGGGCTGGCATCATTACCATGGCAGCACAGGAAGCTGAAGCACACCAAGAGAACATGCATGTGAGAGAGGTGTGTATTATCTTATCTTATCTTATCTTATCTTATCTTATCTTATCTTATCTTATCTATCTTATCTTATCTTATCTTATCTTATCTTATCTTATCTTATCTTATCTTATCTTATCTTATCGAGCACATAGTCTGGTGTCGTTTGCACTAGTTATGTTATTATTTATGTTTTTTCTTCTTATTTTGGACCATTGTGATTGTGTGTAAACCTGTTTGTATGATACACAACCAGGAAACAGGAAGCAGCTCAGTGGGTCTTATCAATGGGCCAGATTAACGTGTGGAGAGCTCTAAGCCTGTGTTCAGCCATGCTGTTTTACAATCTGATTCCGTGTGTGTGTGTGTGTGTGTGGTGTCCCTGGACATGCTGGGTATGCTCATTTGGCAGTTTCTTGTGTACCACCCTTGGTTTCCCAGCATTCTGGCCCTCCTCCTGCAGCACGTAGCGTATCCACAGAGCTAAAATATTTGCAAAACATTTGCAGTTCCGCCTGAGAGCCGAAGTCCTCCTCTGAGCTCTGGTGGTGCCTCTGCACCGGCTGCCAGGAGGACTAGTGCCTCTCGCTCCTACCTTGTTTATTTTTAACCCCTAAATCTTCTTAGCCTTCACTTTCTTGCATGCGTATGTGTGTTTTACACGCCTGTGCTGCCTGTTGCTCGCATCATAATGTTCCTGTTTTTCCCGTTCCTGCGTTGGCCATCCGATTCTCCCAGTGGGAGCGTACGTGTGCGTGTGTCTGAGCGCGCGTGCACATCTGGAGACATCTGTGGACGCTCCCTCGTGGCTGGTGGTGCGTGTTAGCATGGGTGTGTGAGCTCATGCTGGTGGAACTGGTGTGAGTGTGTGTGTGTGTCCGCATGGGACAAATGGGAACAAACTTCTGTTCCGTAAAAGGTGAGTACCTGTTCACACACACGTGCTATTTTTAACCACCTGTCAGCTTAAAAAACACACTGAGGGTGCACGGGGGAGGAAGGGTGAGCGGGTGTGCGAGGTGAGGAGGGAGAGATGGGAGTGGGGACTGTTTTTCTAAGGTAGAAAAACAAGCTGTGTTTGTCTGAATATTAATGCATGATTAATGAGGGAAAACATGCTGACCGCCCTGATTGAAAAGAGAGCCAATTGTTGTTCTTTCCTTCTCGCTCCTCTGAGGTTGAGAAGGGGTGATGTGGTCCGTGTGTGGTGTGTGTGTGTGTGTGAGAGAGAGAGTGTGTGTGTGTGTGCATGTGCAGCAGCTTATTTCTCAATTTTGGGGGTAACTGTAGGTTCTTGATTTGGTGTTTGTGTCCTGTAGAGCTTATTTTGGTCTGGATCACATGTTTTAGCAGTTAGTTTTCATTCATTTTAGTGGCAACTATTACATTGTTTTAGTTCTTTGTGCTAATTCACAATACATGAGCTCATACCTATGTTCATATAATAAAATACAATTTTATAGAAGGTCTACCTGTGTAGGAGTCTAACCTCTAATGACCTTGTGATGTTCAGTGAATGCAGACTTGGGATGGGGGGGCACTCTTAGCTCTTTTGATTAGCTCCAAAGGAAAGCAGGCCAAATGCCTTTCATTACTGCACCCATTACTTTTCTCTAAATGACCCAGCTTGTTTGGCTTCAGCCAGGATAATAAATGCCTCCATTTTGGGTTCACCTCTGCTTTTTTTGCTGTTCAAAGGTGGTTGAGGGCTGGAATGGGGATTTTTCCCTCTGTAATTTTTGCTATTTTAGAGGACTGGGTTTAGAATGTGTGTTTACATTGTGTGTTTATGTCAGTATATATGAGGCCAGATCATTGGCAGGTGTAAAGCCACATTAACAAACTTGAATTTGTCTATAGGTCCCACCCTTATGCATCGACTCTTATAGTATGCCAAAGATATGTAGGAGCAATATTGATCCAACCACTTCCCCTTCCGTTCCCATTTACAGTACACATAATGTCCACAGGGTGGCAGTGTTATATTAGAATTTAACTACATATGTCACGCACATTAAATTTGGCGTGATGTGACGCACGCACGTACGAGCGCACACACGCACACACACTTAGAAGCATAAATCTGGGCCTAATCGGCTCTCCCCAGCGGCTGGATCCCAGTAGACTCAGTAATAACAGCCACACCACTGGTCTGTTCCTGCATAACCTGCAGCCACACACACACACACACACACACACACACACACACACACACACACACACACACGCACACACACACTGTGTCGTGTACCTACTTTCATGTATATAATATTGCAGAGTTCATGAGGGGAGAGTGTGAGTGTGCACAGGTGTTGAGAACATCACCCAGAAACTATTCTGCTCTGCTTATCTGAAGATTTCCTGTGGTTTTCTCCTTCAGCACTTCACACCAACTCTTTCCTCGATGTACTGAAAGGAGGTAAAGATTCATTGAGTTATCTTTTTCTTTATATTTTTGGTCTCAGTTGCATTTTACCCCCTTTAGCTGTGTTTCTGCTGACCAACACAGCTTCATGTCTGTAGCAAAGAATCCTCCTGTTGCTTCTGAGCCAACGTGCTTCCAAATGCTGATTTCAGTGATGTTTTAGTCGAAGTGACTTTCCTTAATTCACCCAGGATTATGCAGGTATCCTATCGCTTAGGTCTACAAACAGGATTGAGGTCAGTTGTGGGTAGGTAGTTGCAGCACGCCGATCACCATCTGTGACCTCAAAAAACTCTGCTGTCACACACACACACACACACACACACACACACACACAGTTGCCGTTAAAGTCAATGTAAATCCGCACTGTATCAAGCGACCCTACATGTCTTTTGAACGAGATGGAATCTTACATCATGCAATCGTCCCTCAAATGGCCTCTAAATAAATGGCTGTGTAATCTTAGAAAACACGGTTTGATGTTCTGATTGTAGTTCCTGTAATCAGGGCACATCAGACGAGTCTTCCCGCTGAGGACAGAAATGATTAGGGACAAAAGCTCGGTGTCGTCTCACATTACAGCACCAGCGTTCGCTGCAGATTCATTCAATCCACTTTTTTCTCATCTTCCTCATTCTCTTAGAACAAAACTAAAACAGCCCTGTCCAGCCACGCCTTTCTTTCCCACAGGCTCTGACGTTAGTGCTGTGATGAAAGTTAAGGCAGTTTTCCCATTAAGCGTCTAGTAATTCGTTTTTACGCCCACAACCCCCCGCGTTGATCCGCTGACTAATGCTAACATACTGACTAATCCCAAACCAGCGCTGACTCAAATTAGCCTGGAATCAGGTGAAGTCATCAGTGTCTGTGAAGTGTGGCCACAAATGTGTCATCTGCGTGTAGAAGTCCATCTCCACTTGCTTCCACAGACTGCGGCTGAAGCACCTTTCATGCTTGGGGCTTCAACAATCAGCTCTTTTCACACATGCGTCCTTTTGCTGCTCACCTCTCCTGGATGTAGTCATGTGTGAATGCCAGGCGGGGGCCATTTCCAGGCAAATCCCGAACAGCACATTCTCAACCTCAAGTACTGGCCTTATATAATAATCCAGGGAAATTGTCGGGAAGGTTTTGTTGTTAATGAAAGCAGCAGCGCGACTGAAGATCCTCCTATAGTGCTTCAGTCATCCCTGAATTTATTTGGATTTCTGTCCAGCTCTGCCTCATGGCTACTTCTGTTCTCAACCAAACCAGTGGTTTGGAGGTCCTCTGAAAGTTAGTAGGAGACTTTTGGGGATAAAGTTTGGTTCAATTGATTGTACTTTCAAGGCATTGGTTTAGTACTGAGAACCTTTCCCCCCCTTTTTTTTCTTGGCGAGCCAACATGGTTCCTGAAATGAAGGCGGGATGTAAGAAACTTAAATTACAGTGACAAAATCAGGACTTCGAGGGCAGGTTTCCTCCGGGTTCGAAGGGTGGAGATTTATAGCTGATGAAGGACCCCTCCCTCTCTACCACAACAGAAGGTCCCCACAGCCCTGAGCAGCTCCTGGTGCGTTGCTGAGCTGGGGGGGGAGCATGTGTATCTGAGTGGGTCAACAGGGTGTCGGTTACAAAGAGATTGTTGCCCTCACTACTTCTCAGGTCGGATAAATGTCAAGAAAAGTGGTGACGGCCAATGTTTTCTTTACCTTTCTGGCATTGTGTGTTTATGAATCATCCTGTCTTCACACCTTTGTGCTCAACAAGTGTTTCCCACCATGTGTGCGCACTCGTGAGTCGACACAATCATATAGGCCGGAGCTGCCATTAATTATTGATAGGAGAAGTTGAGCGCATGTGCCGGCACAAAGCGTTGCTAAGCGAGAGCTTCTGGATGTGAGGGACATCTGCCACAGACACAACGACCAGCTCTTAGCCGGATCGCTGAAGAGCAGAGGGGGGGTCTTTTAAGACAGCAGACATGTTGAGCCGCCAGGCTTACTTTTACCGGGTCCCACCTCAGGAGCTCCAGCGTCGGACCCAGCCTCAGGCTGAGCCGGCTAAGACCAGAGCTCTGCAGGCTGTCATTGACATGAAGGTAGGACAATCAGGACCTTTCTGGTGAATGCGTTTAGTGAATATCATGATAGGGTGACCTTCAACGAACCATCAATTATTGATTAGCCTCAGGCTAATAAACCTTGAGCCTTGGCACCGGTAAGGAAGTTAACTGTTATGTATATGTGGGTTGGTAGTTTAAGCTCCATGCATGTTCCAGGTAAAGGTTAATGACCTAAAAAGGGCTCAACAGAAGAGGACGCCAGCTTCCAAACACGGAGAGCTGTCAACATGCTGCCGTGACAGCGCGGCCGGAGGAACTGAGAGCAGACTTTCTGCTGCTGAACAGTAAAATCCAATAGAATCCCAATCTCGCGTGTTCTCGGAACGTTTGGCCAACGAGGCCCGATGTATTCTGCTGTCACGCCTTCGTGGCGGCCGTGCCGCGGTGCGATCCATTATTGGACTGCGCGGCGCTGAGCAATTATTCAATTTGTTTCAAATGTCACACATGGAAGCTTTCACTCTCATCTCTGCACTTTGAAGTCGTCAGAGCTGGGACAGAGCCCATAAGGGGTTTCAGCACGTGCAAGAGGCTGTTTCCTTAAGTGCTTCTTTCCCAGAAAACCACACTTATTTTTTGGGATTTGCCGTCCCGGGATGCCCACAGCGTTGTAACTGCCTCAGGGTCCAGTTAAACCCGACTGGGCTGCGAGACCAAGCCGAGCAAACGCTGCAGGGACGATGACGGAACGATAGAAGCATCTCTGTCCGGGTGGGGCAGGGGTTGAGGAGCTCTTTCCGGCGTGTTTGACCCAGTGTTTGATGTCTTTGTTGATGTCTTTTGTCTTTGATCACGGGCTGCAGAGCACCAGCGCCCCCTTCTGTTTCGACCCCGATGTTATCTGGCAGGTACGGTGATGAGCCTTTCATTTTCTAAAGTGTGGCCTAAAAAACATCCAGGAAACACATTTCCTGTGTCTCTGCGATGTCCTACTTCTTCTTTTTCTCCCGTCTGGGTTTGTACTGCATCCCAATCTTTTTTTGTGCCATCTCACCAAAGAGGAGGATTCCTGTCCACGTCCCACACTTCTTTATCAACACACGTTTTGCCTGTATCTATTTTCCCTGTTCCCTGTTTGTTTTGCTGTGTTGTGGATGGTTTAGCCCCACGCGATCACTAAAGGTCAGCTAGCTCTTGACCCCGCGCTTGGTGCTGATGGCGTTGTGCAGTTTGCCTCTTTCTCTCCCCCTCCTCCTCTTCTTTCACGTGTGCTATGACCTGAAAGGTGAATGAAATGCGCAGCATATGTATATATTTGTGTCCCACCTTGAGGTGGTTGCTTGAAACATTTGGTGTCGCCGATCCAGCGTTGCAAGCGCTGAATAGCTGTGCTCAACCTCCTCAAGCACGACCGATGGAATTCAGGTGTGCATTTCTGATTTGAAATGTTCCAGGTTAATATTTTACTGCAGACCTGCAGCGTTACTGCGGCAGACACCTGCAGGATGTCTTCAGCTGGAAGAGGACAAAAAGAATCAGGACTGATAGTGTATTAATGGTGGAACAGAGCCAATCATCTTCATCTGCTGAGTCTTGCTGACACCTGCCCACTGTCACTGGTTCAGGACACCAAGATCTCCTCCCTGGAGAGGAACATCAGAGATTTAGAGGACGAAGTCCAGATGTTAAAGACCAGCGGCCTGCTGCAACCTGACGACAGGCAGGATGAACTCAAGCAGGTGGAGGTCTACAAGAGCCATTCTAAGTTCATGAAGACGAAGGTAGAACGTCTCCTGCATGACCGGACATGGTGCATGTTTGATTCCAAAGCCTCACGGGTTATATATTCATATCTTGCATGTTGGATCATTACAGTTGTTTTACTATGATTTCCTGTGTGGTGGCTCAGTTTTCTGCTGACCTCTGATCATCTCAGCCCTGAGCAGTTCTCACTGTCCTCACTGTCTCTGGAAGAACTCTGTCCATGAACTCTGTCCATTAGAAGAATTCTAAAGCAAGGTTCATCAAGGCTGGATAGCCTTGTTGGACTGGGTTATACTGGGATATATACTGGGATCCCAGGTGAAAGCAGGCATTACCTGCTAGGTAGGACAGAAAACCCTACTGGATTTGGGGCCTTGTAGGACTGGACTGAAGCCTGCTGCTCTGGAGGAAGCCTTACTTTTGAATCCCAAGACGGCCCCAGGCTGCAGACTGGGTTAAATAATCACATGAAGATTCTGTAGGGGAGTAGAAAAACGCAGTTTCGGGTTTCCAGCCGAGCGTCTGTGATGCTGAGGCCCATGTGAAAATGTTTCCCGTTGGGTCATTAGCGGCGCTCTTTGAAGGACCCGTTTGTCATTGCGCGGGGCTCCTGATGTAATCATAAAAGAGATGTTTTTATGAATGGGGCCCTGACAGATGAATGTGAGCTTACAACAGCAGAGGACAGAGCTCTCTCTCCGCCCCCCCGGCCCGCCGTGATATACATCACCCTCCCGCTGTCTCATCTTTCTGCGTTACACAGGGATGAGCTCTGGCCCACAAATTCACCCTATATCCTTGAAGCGCTCGGAGTTCTGCTCTTTCAGCGGCGGCGCAGGCTGGTGTTGAGGTGTGCGATAAGAGAAACAGTGAGGACAGACTCCCGGCCCACTGCTTTCACAGACTCGCATAACATGAACATTTGTTCCAGTATAACTAAGCCCTAAAGAAGAACAATTTAATCCCACAGAAGGGAAATTATTGGACATGCAGTTACGAGAGAGAGGTGTCGGGGCGAGGGAGCTGCCCCGGACAGGCACACTCAGCATTTTGCAGATTTGGTGCATTGTTCCACAATGCTGGGAAAATGTCACCTCTTTTCTCCCAGTTCCCATTAGGGTTGCTGCTGCTGGCTTCAATTTCAGCAGAGCCTCTTTCTTGTGTGCTAGTGGCTAGTTTGTGGTTAGCTTTAGCATCCAAACAGCTACAACTCATTAGCATCTCTCTCCCATTATTCCTCTCCTTATGCTCCTAATTCCCTTCCTTTGGATCTAATTATCCTCCTCTTATATCCCATCAGTAGTCTCACCTATCCAGCCTAACACATCACCTTTTGGCCCTCAGTCTCCAATTATTAAGTCCCTTCCCTCCCGTAGGTATTATTTTTTGTCCTTTCTAACAGCGCGGCTTGATTGTCCGTGCTCCACTCTGCTCAGAATCCTCCTCTCATAAACTAAACCCTGCTCAAGCAATTAAAAAAATCTCCCTTTCGGATCAGCTTTGTGCATTTTTTGGCACCAGTGGATAGATGACAATCTCCTCCACATAGCTGGCCCCTGCGTGGAGACCTCCCTCTGTTGGTACGTTTGATTTCCTCTGTGGATTTCTGACCTGTTCTGCATGGCCTTCTTGAAAACAATGTGTAATCTGTCAGCTATGTGAGTGTAATATCGCTCCCCATAACTTAGTCTGGCTGTTTGTATCCCCCCCCCCTCCATATGTTTGGATTGGTGTGTCCATGCAGCAGACAGTAGAGGCCCCCATTGAGTGAAGACCAGTTGGGGTGGGCCGAATCATTCAGTATTGAAATAATCACTCATGGACGTCATTATCCATGGCGCTCTTTAGTGTGTACATGCATAAAGTTCATGGTTCTAATGTACGGACAAGTTACGGTGTGTCATTCCTCTGTCTGTCAGATAGAACAGCTGAAACAGGAGCTAAACAAGAAGGAGTCGGAGATGCAGGCCCTGCAGACCAAGCTGGAGACGCTGACCAACCAGAACTCCGACTGCAAGCAACACATTGACGTGCTGAAGGAGTCGTTCAGCGCTAAGGAGCAACGCGCCAACACGCTGCAGACGGAGGTGAGAACACACAAGTCCAGTCTGGGACAAAGACACAATCTACAGAAAGACACTTTTAGATAAATCTGGCTTGTGCTCGGGGGGGTTCAGTCGGCTCAGGTGGGCCGTCAACCTGTGTGGCTGTAAAGACCGTTTCGGTGCCGGGGGCGGGGCAAAACGTGTGTGGGAAGAGGGTGGGGGGGCTTCAACATTCCCCACTCTTCTCTGTACTTGGTAATGATTCTTCAGATCTGGTTTTGTCGGAGTGGCTGCTAACTATGCCCACTCATCATTCACAGGAAGCAGTTTGAGACCAAATTAGGCCTAATTACGCATGCATGCGCAAAGAATGTCGTTGCACTTAGCTGACTACATCGTACTTGAAGGATCCAGCGTTGGGGGGGGTGGGGGGTATGTGTGTAGATGGTATCACTAGCGTTGGTGCGTGGCTCTCAGGTGCACCTCTATGGTGGGGCCAGGAGGCGTATCAGCGCCATTTGCTTCTAATTTTACATTTGCACGTGTTCATTCCTTCGCCACCACACGCGGCCGTCGTGGCTCACAAAAGGCGTCTTTTTCTGGACTGCAACGTGCCGCTCAGGCCGACGTTTAAGCGCGATGGGCCGCAGCGCAGATGCCAGGGTTTAACATTAATCTGGGAGGGGGTCACGCATGAACTATATCTGTTTGGGGATTTTTGCAGCTGGAGGGCTACACGGTAGCAATGGGGGTATCAAATAGCTAATTCAGACTAAACCGAGCAGAAAAGATTAGAGCTTATGTGACAGTTACCGTATTTGGAGGAAAAAAAATCTGCAGTTTGCAGTTTGGCCCAAGTCCTACATCAAATAATGTGGGGCGAATGAGGGGGGAGGCAGAGCTTTTTCCTTTATAGCAGCATTCTTTCATGAGAGGCCTTGGCTTCACGCTCTTATATCATCCATCTTTATATGTAGTTTATGGTTTAGACCATAATTGAAGTGGGTTGTTCCAGGTAATATATCTGTCAGAGTTACGTGGAAATGACGGCCCGGAGTGGGCAGCTGGTGCTTGTGCACGTCTTTGTCTGCGAACATTCACCCGCTGGTGCCTGACAAAGTGTCACAAATAACCCGGTTGCTTTTGATTAATTAATTCTAGACTAAAAATCGACGTTAAGAGGAGGATAATTAAATGGGTTGCTGGTTTCCCGAAAATTCACGATACTCTCCTGACATCCAATCAGCGCCACAGAGCGCCCCTAAATTCTCAATCTTTTCCCGCCACAACTTTTTTCCTGTTACCCAACACAACTTTATATGTCTGCGTCTCAGCACAGACATTTTTGATGGCAGAAGCAGCAGCGTATTATTTTAAATGGCCGGCGGCTGCAATGCCTGGTGGCTAATGACAGTTTATAAATTGAGAGATGTTTTATTCCTCCACGCAGAGCACACCACCAAATTCACACAACGAAGTTCCCGCAATGCAGTTTCCATGACAACCATTCGAGTGACAGCGGGAAACATTTCTGGAAAATCAGTCAATAACGAGGTCCACGCCTCTTTTTTAAAGTCTGTTTTCTGATATGAAAGAAATGAGAAATTTGTGTCATTTTACACGAATCAATGGATTAAATGCAGATTAAATGCATCACGTTTGCTCGTTTCCATTTGACCCAGGACCATCCTGGTGGCACCGAGTCTCCTGTGTTGAGCCTCCAGAACGGTGGACAGGGACTCTGCAGAGCAAAACGGTTCAAGCAGCATTGAAAGTTTCTGAGCAGAGCAGCACCAACACACCTGCACGCAGAGATCAAAGCTCTGGGCAACTGTAAACGTCCCACAGAGTAGATTTACTGTTGTTCCCACTCGTTTTCTGCTCCTCTTTTGTTTTCTTCAGACCGAAAACGAGTGTGTGTGGAAAAGGATAAAAACGGCATGTTTGTTATAGCCACGTGTGCAAGTATTTTATTTTCATTGTAGGGCTCATTAAGGACGTTCGTCAATGCCATTCAATGCAAACTAACATGCCAAACGCTGAATTTTAACTCATTTACTTTTAAAAAATCTGATTCTTATCAAACATTCAATGATCATAAAACATGTAATAACTTAGATTTTGCTGTAGTCTTTTAACTGTGTTTATATATATTTATAAGAGTTCCCCGCCGACTGTCCTCTCCTCCTCTTCTCCAGCAGCTGTAATGGGATCTGACCGTCTTAATCACCTCGCCAACATGCGCACACACATGTGCACACAAACAAACACGGGCCCTGTCAGCGCTGATTACTGAGCGACCATCTCCGGTCTCAGGGAGCCTTCATCCTGCCACTGAAGTGGTCTTTTCCCTGCTCGGGAAGGCTAAGGTTTCCGGGCTAAATGGGCACGGCGGAGGATGAGTGCAGATATCGAGTGCGCCTGCATTCCTCTGCTGGCGACCATCTCGCCAGAGAGTGTAGCCGTTCTCACAAGACATCGCATATTTCCGCATCGCACGTTATTATCGTGCTGCCGGGACCGGCGACCCATCAGACCCGTCTTTGTGCCGTACGTGTGCTTGTTTCGCCGTACGATAGCCCCCAGAGACGAGCGCTCCCGGAACAGAGCCCACACTGTGAGCGAGGGAAGGGGGAAAATCAGCGCATATTTATTTGTCAGTCAAAGTCAAAGACAGCTTTGAAATTGGCCGTTCCCGTCTCCGAGATAGCTGGGAAATTTGGAAATAGCAAGCGGTAGCGCCGGCCCCGTCAGTGGATACCCGACCTTTTAATACGGACTATGTATCGGCCTTACCTGTCCTGATCAGAACAATGTCGGGCTGTAACTGTAGCCCTGCGGATCAGGTGGCCTCTCCTGCATATTTAACCAGGCGTAGGCCACACATCCAGGGTGAACAGGGTTTGCTAGCTTCAGTTTAGCTCGTTCCTCTCTGCTACTGCTGTCAAATTATCTCACAAGTGACAGAAGGATGGGAGAAACGGCGAATGAGTGAGCATTATCTGACAACTGCGAACATCCACATTCGCTGTAAAGCATCGTAAAAGCCCGTAATGTTGCGTGATGAGCCGTTAGTCATCAGAGCGCTGAATGCTGGAGATTACGCGATCAGACAAAAGAAACAATTTCATTAGTTGTTGGATTGGGGCGCAGCGAGAGCACCTGTTGGCTGGATGTGGATCCGCAACGCAGGCTGTGGCATCTCTTCAGATGTGTCTCTGTAAATTAGGCCTTGACGTGGACAGCAGCAGATGCTGATAGGAAATTTTGCATGTGATCTGCGATGCTGTAGACTCTTTGAGGAGTTACTGGCCCGGTGTGTTCTTGGCCGGCCACAAAGGTATCGCAGAACCTCATCTGTTTTTGCAGAAATCATTTCTTGGCTCTTCCCAGTGTTACCTCTTAATGCTGCCTCTGCTGCCTGCTTTAGCAGCGAGTAAATCCCCCAGGCTTAGTCACAGATAATATCTTTATTTTTTTGGATGCAGCAAATAATTTTTTATTTAATACCTTTGGCAGACGCTGCTTAAGGTCTTTCTTTGTTTGCTTTTGATTTATATTGTTCTAAGGCAGGAATGTTGTAGGTGGCTGCTTACCCACGCGGATGAGATCCAGACCCAAAGAGTATTCGAGGTTCTTCAGTCGAACCCTGGATCAGGAGCGTCATATTTGATATTCTGTTGCTCGCTAATCGCCAGCAGAGGTGCTAAGAACAACAGCATGTGTTGTGCAATGTGATTAACATGTCCGCGACGGCTGGAAGGACTGCGTGGTGCACCACTCCTGTTTCCTCGGGTGTGTGCCTCACACACATCAGCTGCTCTCTGCCAGAAAAGCTCCCCTGGGTTTTGATGCTCTGCAGCCAGAGTTTAATGACTTGAAGAAGATCTAAATGAGTCAAAAACGACTGAAATGAGCTGCCAGTCAGCGTGATTAATGGGGGAGGAAAGTGCATAATAATCTGGAGTGGGAGATGGAAAGAATGGGGGATTTGTGGAGCAGAAGGACATGAGAGGGGAGAGAGAATAGAGGCGTGATGGATACGGAGGGCTGGGAGCTCCTGTCAGTGAGTGATGGGATGACGCGCTGCGCTCCGGCCTTGGCCGGCCTGTAGCTGTTGATCTTTCCTTGTTCTCTTTGTTGATGGATGGTTACGTTAGGTAGTGAGGCGGAGAGAAGATGTGATCCCGACCTGGTTGCGCTCTGTCCTTTGCGCCCCCCAACGCTGTTTTCTCAGTGGTTCTTTTCTGCTTTGTTCCCTTCCAGAATTCGAATCCCGCCATCGTCTGCGCCCAGCTGCCTCCTCACAGGCCCTGTTCTTGCCCAGTTCCATCCTTTTTGGGTTTTTTCACCTCATATGTGGGGGCAAGAACGAGCGCTGAGATTGAGACAGACGTTAGCTGCTACAAAGACTGTTTTCTTTTATAGACTACAGCTGAGTAAATGTAATTAATGGCTGTAAAGACTAATTAAGAAAAATACTCCCCTTTCAATGGTGTTTAGTTCACTCAAATAATTATATGACCATGAAATATCACCACTTTTTTTGCTTGACATTGCACTTTTCTAACCAACTGTTGTCCTTCTAAACATCACAGCAGCTCTTCTTTCCTCCTGCATTCGCTCACATGAACTAGTTGCAGCCAACAAAACACACAAACGCAGTTTAAGGCGACAGTTGCGAGATCGTGATCAGTCCTGGCTGCTCTCAAATTTTTCCAACTCTGCGTCCTGCCGCTGGATCTGTGTGCAATACCAGACGGTACCATTCTACCCTTCATGGAGGCATTTAAAAGCTTATTTTGTTGTTCTGGCCGTGGCAGATGATAGCGGGTCCTACGCAACCTCAGCAGAACTGGGTCGACCACGGTCTTCGCCGCCGCGGTGCTGTTCGAGAGTGTGAGCTAGGGGAGGCTTCCTCCCCCCCCCCCCTGCGAGCAAACATGGCTCGGTCCAAAATAAAGCTCTGCGATTTCTTCAGAGACCAGGAGGAAAAGCAATAAAATGGAGATTACGGGTCACAACAGGGTTGCGATGTTTAATGGTTTATGTGCAAGGAAGAAAATACGAGAAGGTCCAAAGAATCCCACAATGGCGCGCACGGATGCGCACGCGAGCACGGAACCTCGTGCGTGCTTCATCACACTTTCGATTCAAGGTTCGATGATGGATTTTTCTCGCGTATTCTGGATGCACAGAAAGACTCGGAGGGCCCGGCCCGGTTCGCTCCTGTGGAAAGCGAGATGTCTGAGGAGGAACAATGCTCTCCTGTCTCTACATGACCTCCTCTCTCCTCAGGGTCATGTTGCTTCACACCACTTAACCTCTAATTTTACACACACTGACGCTTTCTGGCGTTGGGCAGCTTTCTCAAGGTCAAATTAGTTGACGAGGGAGAGCAGCCAGACATTTCGCCATCCCCCCCCCCCCCCCCCACACACACACACACACTCTGCAGAAGTCCCGTGTGCTGACCGGATATTTTAGGAATATCTTTCTGCTAAGGTTGCAATTATTGCGTTCTTGTGACTGAACAAATAAACCAGCTCTGCATTCGACAAAAAGACTGTTTTGCTTGTCGAGCAAACTTAACATATGCTAACTTTGAAAGGCTCAAGCGGACCCTAGCATGTGTGATCGCTCCGCACACGTCTGCCAGAGGAACTTCTCACCGCGGTTTGACAGGAAATGGATTCCTTGGAAACAGGATGTAACAACAGAGTTGCAGTGCTGGAAGTGATCAGGAAAAATAATCAAAGAAGGAGCGTGCGCTAATGAGTCGGAACGCCCGCTGCGCCTCTTCCTTCATGCGGCCGCAGTCTATCTCGTGTTTGTGTGTCCGTCTCTGTCGGAGGAGGTAATGATGATAGATGGAGGGTGAAAGAGGGACCGAAGCAGCTGTGTGCCTGTAGTGAGAGATGGCGTGATGGAGGGAGACCCCGCTACGTTAAATGTGCCATATATCCGACCTTTCCTACGATACCGAAAGAGTTGTGCAACTGAATTTTATGCCTGTGCAGAAAAAAACAAAACCTTTATGCTGGTGACAAAGATGCTTTTGTTAGATCATTCTGGGAGTTCTGAATAGTGTCTGTGTGGGTCCTTGTCTTTTCCCCCTCCCTTTACCTCAGTGCCCTCCCTGTTTGCTCCGGAGCCTCTGGGCAGACAGCTGCATTGCCGCAGTTGGATTCACAGATGTTCAATTGTACAGTGACGGCGCCCTACCATCCACCTTCCAGCCCCCACCGCCAGCGACTGCACATCCAGTCATTATGCCAAATCACCCCCGAGGTGATGAGTCTATTGTACGACTTGATCTCAGCTAAGACTTTAGCTTTATGACGCAACGGACCAGCCGGTTTCTCCCGCGTCCTCATGTCTGGCGTGAGCCCTGTGAGAGGTTAGGGAAAGGATTCAACCCACGCTGTGAACGTGCACGGGCCCACGTCTACAGTAGTTTTGCTCTACCTAGCAAAAAACGGGAGGGTTTGGAACGGTTGTGCTAACAGGAGTGTAAGGAGAAGGTTTACCTGGAATCGGGTGCTTGTCTGCCATCTCTCTGGATTAATGGCACCTTCAGCGTTTGATTGGTTGCTTTTATATCGTCTGGTCTCCGGCACAGCGCGGTAACTCAGAAGCCTGCTGTGCAACAGACAGGATGTCTGTGGAGTTACGGCGTGTTCACTTGTCAAACTTTAGCCCCGACTTGAGACAAGTTGCTTTCTAAGTCGACTCCCAGGTCGAGTGTTTGAGCAGGAGGTGAGGCGAGGTACCTGCTCGATGGGCTTCATCCTCTGGCTGCCTCGTCTGATGATATTTCATGTATTATGGCGATCCTTTTCATCCTGTTTTCCTTTAAATAAATCAAACCTAATGGTTGCCCTCTGCTGTGTTTACACAGGTTGTCTGTGAATTGTTCACACAGCTGTGTGCGCCGCTGCAGCACCAGCCGTCGAGGCCTCGACAGTCACATACGTTCCACCAGACCCAGTCGTGGGATTCAGCAAGCGTCACCATCCCATTTTCACCAGCATACAAAGGCGATCACAGAATATGTCAAATTGGAAGATCCATTTCTGGTCATGCAGGCTTTTACTGACACCCTGGATTGTGCTAGAATTGGTCCATCACCAGGTCTTTGCAGTGGTCTCCACAACATATGCGGCTTCTGTGGTCCGGTGCTGACGCTGGGCCTGATACCTTTGCAGATTTGCCTGCCAGAAAAACTTTTATGGTGAAATGTGAGGCAGGAAAAAGGGAGCCGAGGACAAACAGAGGAGCTGTTTTCTTTAAGCCTCTGTTTTACTTTGTTCAGCGGAGTCCAGAATCCACATTTGCCTGTCAGGGCAAGTATGATAAAGTATGTAAAGTGTGTATCCATGCAGGCAAATGTATGTGTTACACAATTCCTTTAGAATATCGGCAAATGCGCTTGAAGAACTAAAGTTTGCCACCGTGTTACTTGAAACAAATCCCAAAGAATTAGCTCTGCAGCCGCAGAATCTTGAAAACACTTCAATTTCTTTTAAATGATATGGTGCTGACTGAAGGCTGGAAAGCCTGGGAGGCGTTTTGTGGGAGGTGGGACGACGATGCAGTAGATATGTTTTTAAATCATCTTATCCGAACGTTCTTTTTCTCCCAAGGTCCTTCTTACTTGTTTCCTTGATATGCAGAGAAATCAGAGAAATAGTGAAGGGAGCAAATCTGTTTTGTCTTTTTGAGGCTTTTCCCACAGATTTTTCTGTAGCTACATGACAGCACAGCACACGCACGGGCACAAAAACTTGTACAGCTATCTCATCAGTGTCGTTATCGTACAGGCTATCTCAAAACCTCAACCACAACCTCGACATTAGCAAAAAGCTAGAGTCAATTTGTTACACGTCTTCAGCCTGACATTTAACGTCAAAGTCTGACCCCGCAGAGACGTGTGCTGCATGAATGAGTTATTGATGAGGTTTTAGCTCCTTTTGCTTACTTAGGTGGCAAAATTGTAGCATTTAACATTAAACCGCTAATGTGCTATTACACTAAAGCTGTAATTTTAGTGGTTCGCTTGGCAGCGAGGGTGTAGGGCTGAAACAGTAAAGTGTAGGAACTTGCTTCAGTGATCATAGGTGAAGTAATTTGGAGAGGAAAAATGCAGTAATCCCTCATACCACATTGTTGAAGGTGAGCTCGCTCTCTCTCTCGCTCTCTCTCTCGACAGGCCGTAACACCGGTCCTCACAGAAACATACAATCCTGGAACGTCATAGCTGGCAAATGTCCTCCCCCTTGGCCTGGGCCCTGAAACAGTTTCTTACACCAACATGTCACTTCGTCTCTCCGCAGGACTCAAACCTATAAACGGCAATAGGAAAACTCCTGTAGAGTTCGAAGCGCAGCTGTTGGGAGGTAATATGGCAGCCTGGAGCAGGGAGAGAGGGATAGATTTGGCCGTGGGGAGGAATAATTGGAGCGGAAATTAAAGAAGAGTGAGGTTAATAACCTTGATGTGTTAGCTGTCCGTCATCCCGGCGTGAGTCCATCTGATAAAGCCGCGCTGCGTTTCCTCTGGTGGAGGTCAGCCAGTGGACGAGCCGCGCCACTCACTTCCCAGCGTCTCTCACTGGTGTCTCTCCAGCTGCTGATTAAATCAACCCTCTCTTGTCACCACTCTTCTTTAACGTACCGCGCCTGGCGTTGTTGAAGTCCTCAAGAGGGTATTAGCAGGGGTGGCCGAGCTAACGTGGCCCAATGTTCCAGCTCAGGTGAGCCAGCTGGGATTCCCTCGCAGGCCTCTCTTTTACATTCCTACCAAATGGGGCGCTGGGGCTTTTCTGTCATTCTTTGTCTTGCCATTGAAAAACACGCCTACAGCACACATGCACTTACTGTACGTCGCGAGGGTCAAGCACTAGACATAACTGTATGTGCGGAGGATTAGTGGCAGGGCTCGCTGTTTGGAGTGCTTGTCTGCCAGAGAAGCAGGATGAGATAAACTCCTCGTCATCTTACGCCTCGGGGTCCCGGCCTGCTGCTAATGTTACATCTTGACAGGAGCCTTCTGTGCTGCTGGAGCTCACGCAGAGGCCTAATCCTACCTGTCAGCTCATTTTTCACCCCAAGTGTCCTTCATCTACATCGTAATCAGGGCTGTGATTCGGGTTTCTGTTTTAAATCGATGCTGTTTTATGATTCGTCGGCATTTACAAACTGAACAATAATCCTTCCCGCCGCGTTGGCGTCTCGCAGGTCGATGCTCTACGTGTGCGGCTGGAGGAGAAGGAGCAGTTCCTGACCAAGAAGACCAAACAGCTGCAGGACCTGACGGACGAGAAGAGCACGCTGACGGGAGAGATCCGAGATCTGAAAGACATGCTGGACGTGAAGGAGAGGAAGGTTAACGTCCTACAGAAGAAGGTAACTGAATCCAGCTCGCCATTCAACTGATGCGGAGCCAGACCCAAAGTACTTGGTATTTACTCTAAGAATATATTTAATCCCTAAATTGTTAGTGTTTTGACTATAAAATGGGCCCACAAAGACCGCTCCAAGGAGAAAGTGATTATTGGATATTGGCTTCTGGTGAATGACTGCAGCCCTATTCAGCTGCAGCCTAATGGAAACACAATGTTACAATAAAGTTAGCAAGTTCTGATTACAAGTCAAATGAAGTTTATCCTTGATAAATAAATAGTTCTTTAATGTCAATTATCTATTTCCTTTCCTCTCAATATATACGCCAGTCAAAGCTATTAAATAACTTTCATAGCGAGAAAGAAAGCAAGACAAATATTTGAAAGTGACAGCTTTATTGACTCTCACCGTATCAGGTGACTTTCTGTGGTTGATCGGTCATATTGGAAATGGATTTTCTCTGCTGGTTCGGGCCACCAGATCGTGTTGCCTGGATTCTGAACGTATGAGACAAAAGTGAGAGTGTTTGTTATATGAATCAGTCAGTGATTCATGGGCGATACATTCGGGTCATAAGTGCTTTCACACGGAGCTTGGAAATGTTGTTTACACCTGCCCTCTCTGTCTCTCTCTCTCTCTCTCACACACACACACACACACACACACTCGCACCATATCTCCAAGGCCTTAATGACTTTTATAAAGTCAGTTATTAAGACGGGGCTATGAGACCACCTGGGGTGCTCACGTTGGAAGTTCCCCCCATAGACTAATTAGACACACGTAAAGGTTCCCTCTGAACTTTCTTGTTTCCTCTCACGTCCTCAAATTAGCTCTCCCTCGCCCTCTTCCCCGGCTCCCCCTCACTGGGTTTAATGAGCCGGGTCTCCAAAGGTCACATGCATCGCCAGCAATCAGTGCATATGTGTGTGCCGCCGGACCGGCATTCATACGTCCAAATGCATTTTTATGTTGCCGTGACCTGGAGGTGTTTGTGTTTATCCTGTTTGACTGGCTGTCCACCCCGCGCTGGAGGCTACTCTGCTGGTTTCATCCCAGTTAAAGAGCTCGTTTGATGGGGATAAAGGAACCGCCGCTCCGCCGCCATCTTTTCTAAACTCTGTCCTGTGTCCATATAAGATGGTAAAGAAGACATGGAAGGTTCCTGAGTCTGTCACCAGCAGTGACAGCGTTTCTTTATCCCCCCCAGTCTACAAATCTTGCTCTGATTCACTGGTAAAATGGTCACTCAACTGTTGGTGGAGCTGAAAAAAAGAGTGTTTTTCTACTCCGACCACATTCCGACTGGTTTTCCATGTGTCCAAACAACGGAGGAGCACAGGATGACACACTGTTTTCTTTTTCACCACTCGTTCTCAGTTTAGCTACATGAGTCCTATTCAAACCAAACTTTTCCTTCTGTTTTGTGAAGGTTTGTAAAATTTCCCGTGCCGCGGCCCAAAGAGGTGAACCCGTAACTGTTTCTTCCCTGAACTCTGGTTTGGTTGGTTTGTGGCGTGAAGAGCAATGGAAGTTATGGCTCAAAGGCAGTGCACCATGGGTAAAAGCCTCTCTGTAACCACTGGAACACACCTTAGCCTCTTACATTCTTCGGGACCTGGCCTTGTCCTCCTGTGACGTCAACAATTCCCTAATAGAACTTCCTGCCTTTATCTTAGGCACGCAGTTTATGTGTGTTTATGTGTGTTTGTATTTCATGCTGCTTACAGAGTGGACGATGGAACTTTAGTTTTCCCTGAGCAACAAATTTCTAAGCTACAATAAGAGGCGGCTGATTTCTCTATAGAAGGGAAGGTGCCCCTGTGCTTCATGCGTCACACAGCTTCAGTTTTCATCCTGACTGCTCAAGTGTTCCTTAGCTCTGTCTCATGACAGGTTTCCTCTGACACGTCCTCTCTGAGCTCCCCTTTATTGACCTCACGACCATTTTCCATCAGCAGCGACCAGACGTGTTGAGGAAGAGACATCGTTCTGACATTACACCCACAAGTTAAGTCTTCTTAAGCCCGCGACCTTCGCTCCGCACCCAGGATAATCGCCCCGACATCGTCAGCACTTAGCGATATGGTATTATCGTCGGCCCGTCCAGTGTCAGAGCCAAACACTCCAGTTTGGCGCGCCTCGGGTTGGAATCAGATTTAAACAGCGTACTGTCAGCAGCTTTCAGAGAGGATCTGCAACAGTCTAACATTTCATTTTCCACCGTGAGCTCAGTTTATGTCTCGGGTTTTAACCTGAACACTTAAACTACTCAACATTGCTGCATTTGTCAGTTGTCGTTGAATTCACGGAGGTCCAACAGGGGAGGGGGGGGAGGGGGAGGGGGGCGGGCGCCGTCGACAGCTACCTTGTTAGGGCTCTATTTTGAGCCTTATTGATCCTAACATTTACATGCTCAATCTAATTTAAACAATTACAAACTGAAATTTAAAAAGGTTGAAAAATCCCTCTCGCCCCCCCCGCAGAAACAGTGGACGCTCTGTTCAAACCCCTAATCTACGAGACCGTGACCAATGTATAATGACGCATTTATTTATTTACTTTTTAGTTTGTGGTTCCGATCTTTCTTTAGCTTGGGGGGGGGGGGGGGGGGGGGGGACAGGCAGGAGGGTTTTGGTGTGGTTTTGGCGTACATGTGTTATTCATGTTCAAACATTGAGGTTGTCTCCATCCATATTCATGCCTTTAGAAAGGCATGCTCTGTGCATGGAAGTCTGGTATCCACTGTCACTGACATCTGTGGTGACCACGTGGAGGGATATACGATTACGCCGGCCCATCCCGCCTGTGTGTGTGTGTGTGTGTGTGTGTGTGTGTTGTGTGTGTGTGTGTGTGTGTGTGTGTGTGTGTGGGATGCCCTTTACACAAGAGGCTCTGTTAGTTATGATATTGTCCGAGACTTCCTTGGGAGGGCCCAGCTCTGTTTTAGTGCCAGAGTCTTTCAGCGCCTGCTCTGACCCGGTGTCATCGCCAGCTCTCGCGCGGTGTCATCAGCGCGGCACAGCCTTTGATTGTGAGGAAAAATAGAGGGCGCACGGGGGAGATAAATAGAGATGGTTCCTGGCCCTCCGTGTTTCCTGCGTCTCCTCTTTGATCTCCCTCTTTCTCCATGGAGAAGTTGCTCCACTGTCCATTCATTATTCTTCATTTTCTCTGACCTGTGCTCCGCGTTTGTGCCCTTTGTTGAATCGGCCAGCCCGTGTACCATCTAATTATTATTAATGTCATATTTATTCGACCAGAAACGTGTAACCATGTAGACTCATACTGACCATGCTTTCTAAATTAAAAAGAAAAGAAAACTCTGTGGCCTTTTCTCTTCCTCCTAACACACTTCCCCCAAAACAACACTGGGACTTTTGAGCCTGATGCATATGGATGGCAGGGGAACCGCCGCATGTTGATAGAAAGGAAAATATTAGTTCAGTGCTGGCACAGTGGTAAACTTTATTATCCCACAAGGGGAAATTCATGTGGTCATACACATTTCAGTTAAAACACAAGGTTGACCCTGACCTTGACCACTGGCACATGTTTGGTGTGTGTGTGAGTGTGTGACTGTGTTACAGAGAGCTTTTTCTGGCAAAAACACTAACCTTGTCTGGACCAGTAGTTCTCCTGGGGACCGACGACTGGTCTTAATATGGCAAAACTTTAAAAAAAGTACATCCGACGCCCCGGTTAGAGCTTCGCTACGAGTTAAGGTTACGCTAATGTTAGGGTAAGACGGCAGTTGGTCAGGGTTAGCATGATGGCTGCACACAAGGAATGGGAGGAAACAACATACTGATTTCAGTTAGAATATGAAGAAAAATCCTGACCACTGCTACGTGTTTGAGTTGTTTGTTTTCTTTGATAGCAAATTGTAATTATGTATGCGATCATTGCGGCTTATAATAGCGATAGTACATAGTAGAAAATACTTTTATTTTTGTCATTTTGTCCACAGGTGCATCATTTCAAATTGTTTTCACAAAACTAAATACGTGATTGAAATATCTGACACACATTAAAAGTGTTGAGATGGAAACATTTCCATTCCAGGCCACTAGATGATGCTGTGGCAACAACACATGCACGCGCAAAACGAGTACTAGCTGCAACCGTAGTGCACATGTGCAGGTGCCTCTTGGCTGAGAAAACTTGTTTTCTCTTTTATCCTAACTAGCAGCCAAAAAGTGACAGAAATGTCGCCTTTTCACCCGCGATTGTAGCTGCAGGTACCTGCTCTGAGAGACATTTGATGGAGGATTTCTATCAGCTTTGCGGCTTAAATGTGTAGGATCCTAAAGACTCCCTCCATGTTATTTCCTCTTTTATCTCTTTTATGGAAATAAATTGGAGACGTGTAGCCGCCTGCAAAGCTGCTGAAGCACCGGGGTCATTAATGATGATCTCTATCAAAATTCACAAATAGCACTGACATGTTGGTGCCCCCAGAGGGTCACCCAGGTGAGTAATTGTGTGCCTCTTACTGCCTCACAAAGGACGTGGCTGCATTTGTACCGTCTGTGAACCTGCGTACGTGATCGTGATAGATCTGCGATGGGGGCCGCCGATGCCTTTCACGGCCTAATAGATCCCATCTGACCAATCACGGCAAAGAGACCCGTTTACAGATAAGCGGAGAGGAGGGGAGCTTTCAGTAAACAGCCTGCGATCTGCACCCCCAACCCCCCTTCCCCACCGCTGCACCCCCCCCTGCTATCAGCAATCAGACAGGGTGAAGGGTGAACGCTGGAGGGTGGCTGATTGGAGCCAGGCTTCACATCAGTCAAGACAAACCCGGTGTTAGACCACATGTCGAGAAATCTGTTAGACTCTCCATTTGATGGAAAACTCACTTCTTCCTTTCTCTCTTTCTTTGGAGAGGCTCCACACAAAAGAGCACCATTAATACTAATGGCGCTGAAGGCAGAGGACTTAAGCGTTGAGGTAATTACCCAGCAATCACTGCAGAATCCTGTAGCTGAAGGGGGCTCCGATAGGGTCTTGAGCTTAAAGAGCAGGGACATGGATCAACTCAGCCCGCACACACGCTCATGAACTAAGCTTTCACAAATGCAATAGGTCTTCCTGCCAGTGGGTTGGAGAGTCTCTCTCCGCTCACGTCAACCTGCAGAAATCACAGTAAAAACAACACTCACTTTGTTCCTGTGCATTTCTGCCTCTGTGATTGTAGGTGGCTGATGTACCGATGTGCACCGATGGAGTGGAGGGTGGGGGGTCGTTTATGTAAAAGAGTTTTGAAGGAATGTGCGAGAGTGAGCAGAAGAACGTCAGCTTACAGTTTACTGCAGCTCCTGTTGTCTTAGCCTGTCCTGGCCCAGCATTCATGATAATCATCAGTCTAATTGTGTGTGTGTGTGTGTGTGTGTGTGTGTCATCAAGCTTTCTAAATATTTTTATTTAATTTGCCATGAAATAGGTGTCTAGAGTAGCCATTTAAAAAGTTAAGGAAAACAAGAGTGGTGAAGTCAGGAAAACACACACACACACACACACACACACAGGCACACATGCACACACACACAGTAAAGCTGTATACTGATTAACAAGTGCCTGGTTAGAGTCGGAATAATAGCAGGGAAATAGTGCAGAACGTTCAGTGAGTTTACTATAAATGGCATTTAAAATTCAGGTTCCTTCATAACAGGGAAGTCCCTTTTGTTCTTAAGTAAAAGAAAAGCTTTTGCAATGTGAATTCATGTCTTTGGGGAGGGTGGGCCAATGCCAGACTATTCCCTGCCTGAGAGAAATAATTACGCAATACGTTTCAGAAAACCGTGACTTTGAAAACCTTGGTATCGGACCCCTCGTCTTCCTCCCTCTCCCGGGCACCACTCGTCTTATGAGGTCATTGTGCTTGGTTGTTCTGGTCCATAACAGATGGGTAATGGCCCCTTGAGCAAAGCAGCGTGACATCAGGAAGGTCACTGGAGGGGAGAAGGGAGAGGTGTCACTTCCTGCTTTCAGGGTCACTGTGTGACACCGTCCCATTTCCATCGGGTGACCTCTGCAGTGATCTGATGGCTTCATGGTTAATGGTGGCACTTCTTTATCAGCTCATTTGTCTGGCGCGTATTTCCCGATAAGGTTCATTTTTCTTTTACACCCTATTAGGTGATGCTGAGTATATCTAGTAAATCAACTTCAGAAACAGAAAAATGGTCCAATTACATGAGGACACACGTGCCCCTCAGAAAACTACCGCAAGGGGGCGCCAGTGGACTCATTATGGCGCCTTCCTCCCCCCCCACAGACAAAGATAGAGTGGTGGTCGGAAGTGGTGGCAGGCCAGGGGTTACAAGAAGTGCAGGCACACCCTTCTCACATTGAAAAGGTCACTGTTGACTCCGCTTTTTGCAACAGAAACGTGTTTATCTTTGAAAAAGAGATGGGAACCCAGTGTTGATGTTGTACTCCTAAATCTTAGGACTTGAGGTCCTCAAGTATGAAATATGTCTTTTTATGAATCTTTTCTGACCTAGATTTTTTTAGTATATGCATGCGTGTGTATGTGTGCCTCGATGATTTTGTGTGTGTGTGTGTGTGTTGTGTGTGTGTGTGTGTGTGTCCATCTGGGTTTTACAACCCTTTGGGTCATATTTTTAGAAGTGATGACATATTCTAAGAAGTGAGTTGCAGCTCAGAAAATGGATTGTTTGGTATTTTTGAGATACAAATGATTGTATTTCTATGGTGGTCAAGCTCCACATCAGCCTTTGTGCAGATGTTACTCCTCCAGGGTCTGCAGGATTCTAGTTCTTAGTTTAGTTGGAAGACAGATGGGCCGTCCAGGACTGTGGTCCTGGTCTGGAACAGGCTGATTTCACAATTGTGATTTTTCACGACACACACGTGCCCCGCCGTTGTTTTTACTATCATCTTCTTGTCCCGTGGCAACTATTTAATACTGACCAAAAGAAAAAACACCTCCAAACCAGTAGGGAGAAGGTCCCATTTGTCAGCTTGACAATGGTTATAAAAGCTAAATATTTCTTCCTCAGGCGATTCTTCACTTCACTTCTGCATCTTTTGGTTCAGGAGACAGAGTTAAGTTGCAGAACGCTTCAGAAAGCACTGTTTAACTTCCAGTTACTGTTCAGTGTATAATCTATACTCAACTCCTTGAACTGAGTATATGCTTCACTTTAATGGTGGAACTTTACCACAGGATAAGGAGGCAGAGACAGGGTCAACACATCTGTGAGGAAAAACCAGAACAGAGAGTGAGAAAGACCTTTTTTAAACCCTTGAGGTGCAAGATCTTCTGTGAGGGTCCCATCATAGCACAGTGGAAGGTCCTGAGGGTGCAATTCCAGGATCAGGAGTCAGTTCTGACAGGACGTTTTTTTGAATGTTACACCAGCTCACATCAGCTGCTGGAAGTCTAGTTCCTCTGTTAGTAATTTTGTATCCAAACTTCTTCTGAGCTCCTTTACATGGCTGATCTAAATAAATCTTGTTACCGATGCTGCTCTGGGGATCTTTCTGCTGCATCTCTCAGTTTATCCCATTTCTCTGTTAGCATGCGGATCCTCAGGGAGGGGTTGTATCCGTTTCTAGGATTTACACAACTGCTGGTGTAGTGCATGTAAACAATCTTTAACTGAACCTCTCCTGACGGAACTGGAACCGATAACACAACCAGCTGATTTAGAGTCCATTTACACGATGCTTTGTGGAACTGGAAATAATAATGATAAGCCTGTACTGTTTACTGTGTACTGCAAACTGTTCATATATAGATAAATAAAATGTGTTTTGGAAGTCCGGTCTGGTGAGCTGGACTGGGAGCTACAAAGTCAAGGTCATTCAAAGGTAACTGTGCATCAACACTCCCTTTTAAAAGCAGAGCCTATCAATTTGTCGATAAAGTTATCTGAGTGAAAACAGTGTGGTTGTAAACAGTGCAGAGTGTGTAGGAGGACAGGGTCCATACCTCACTGCCGGGCCATAGGATAACTGTAGCTGCATATAAGGTAGGTGGTCTGCTCTGCCCATGTTGGTGATAAGACCGTGTGTGTGTGTGTGTGTGTGTGTGTGTGTGAAAGCGAGAAAGGGGGAGATGTGGGAGTATAGCTTGACGTAAAGCCTCATACACCAAGAGATAAAATGACTGTTCTCATCATAACACTTCTGCTACTGGAAGGGAGGCCTCTCTCTGTCTTTCTTAGTCTCTTTACCCCTCTCTCCCCCTCTCCCACATAGGCATGGAGCAACCCTGCACCTCGCCTGTCCACAAAAGGCATTCCTCATCCAGTGCTTTCTGACAGAATTCCTCGCCTTCGTTCCCATATCCGTGACTCACATGTGCTCATCTGACAATCCCCTGTTAAAGTGAAGCGAAATGTTTTTCTTCTGCACGATTTCACAGCGGTCCCGGCGATGAGGCTAAATACTTCATCAGGGACTTGTTATTTTGCGCGGCCAGGCCAAAGCAAACTTGAGTCCACTGTAGAACCTAATCATTTATCCGGGACCAGAGGCGACATGCCCGATTCAGCCTGAATTCGGGCTATGTGGTAGAGACGGACAGGAAGCTGGGGTATAGAAGAGCTTTAGTCGCGTATCCCCCTCCTCTGTACATCATCTGAGACCAGCATGTTCCACCATCGGGTGTTGTGTTTAGGTTCTACATGTCTTCAGTGCAGCAGCAGGACATCTCACACCCATGAATACCCAGAAAACTCTAGGGAACTTTGCACTCATCCTGTAAGCTTTCCCATCATTCCCAAAAGGCCTTAATTCCTCTGCCGCTTGAATACCGAAGCCCTGAGCTCGGCTGCGTAATGACCGTCATTAACCTATCAAGATCTGCTCCGGGAGCCACATCGTCACCCCTCGCTCCAACCAAGACGGCCACCTCACGTCTGCGCCCTGGCCTCTGGGGTGCGAGAGAACACCAAAGCCCACTGACTAATTGGAATCATTTGTAAAATAGCTCGGGAGATTTCGGACATTATCTGTCCATACACCCATGACTGGAATGTTGCATTTCTCTCTTTGTTGAGGAAGCGACACTCAGCAGAGGTCAAACTTGGTATTCATGTGTTACAGAAGACCTTGAATGGCACTTTGTACGATTGCGGGAAGACCACAAAAGCCACCAAGCTGGAGAGCAGGAAATAGATGTTTTTACCCCAGCAGGTCTCAAAGAATCTCCCACAGTCCATCAACATTTCAAACAGACCTTTTTTCTTTCTATCGTCATGATGTTAATTCAGATTTTATGAGCCTTTGAGCAAATCTCTGCGCCCTGTCACCAGATGTGCTGTCCCTTTGTAACTAATTTGTAGACCTCTTGAGTTTCATTGCTCTGTGTCCAACTCCAGCAGCATCTGCTAGTGTTTTGTTTGCTACAGCCGGGAGTGTTTTGTGTCCATGCCTGTGTCTTTGTGTGTTTTTCTAACTCCGTATTGATCGAATAAAAAGCCACTGAACACGATAACTGCTGCGATTCCACCGCCGGTACGGCGGCGCGAGGTTAGCCGCAGACACAGAGACCCAGTGTGCAGAATTAAGCCAGGCCTGGAGCATTTACCTTCCTGTGTTGTCACGGATCTCGTCTTGACCCGAACCGTTGAGGCTTCTGATAATTCCCTGTCCCGTCGCTCTCTTTGTAGATCGAGAATCTGTTGGAGCAGCTGAAGGATAAGGACAAACAGCTGGCTGGTTTGAGGGAAAGAGTCCAGGGCCTTCAAACCGACTCCAGCAACACCGACACGGCTCTGGCCACACTGGAGGAGGCACTGTCCGAAAAGGTACCAACAAGTCATTGAGCCGCCATATTTGAAGGCTGAAGCACACCAGCCTCCGTGCGTTAGGTTACGTGCATTTTTACATGAATCGCTGCAAAGCTTGTGGCCAAACGCTCTGACAGTAAGGAAGCAATTCAGGAACTGACAGAACACGAGGTCAAAGGTGAACAAAGGCCCAGGATTAGTCCATGTCTGTGACCCTTCCCTATGCAGGAGGAGTCCATTTATCGTAGAAGGGGAGGATGAAAGTTTTGACAAGGGGAGGGGATGAGAGGGGCGAGTGGCAGGAGAGGTGCAGTCATGATGGAGAAGGTGCTCACAGGATGGAGGGAAGGAGGGGTCAGAGGAGGGGAGGGAAGAGGTAGAGGAGCCATTTGTAACATTTGGAAGATCAGGGAATCAGGGAAGAAGCTGAGGTCCAAGATGAACCAACCAGAGCTGCAGGTTCAGACCAGGAACAATTAGTTAAAGAAAGTAGGTCTTCCCATGTTTTCAGCTCAAGAAGTAGCAAAATTAATTACTCACTCAAAGGGTTTCTGGGTTGTTCGTGCTGGTGGTATTTTTCTGCATTGTTTGCGATCTTTTCACTGGACCAGTATCAGCCTTTATTTCAGATTGGCTCGATCCAGCTGGCACCTGTTTCTGTACTGTGCTCTAATAAATCATTGCTTTGGGACTACGAGCCTCTGAAAGCTTCTTGTTTATGTTTGTTTGTATCATATAGTCCAGAAGAACACTGGTTTAGTTTTTGTTGGCACAGTTGCTTAAGAGTTTGTAGTTTCCAGTTGGGACATGAACAGATGTCCAGCGGTTGCATATGGTATTATAGAAGCTTTCTCCTTTATGCTGTCAGCTGTTGTTTGGCTGTTTCATGTGCTGCCAAGTGTACACACACCAAATCTGTGTGGTCCGTCCAACATGCCATCGAAATTACAAATAAGCCTAAGAAACACTGCTTGGACACTAATAATGTTCATATTTGTTTATATTTGAGTGGAGTCAAGTAATTTAATTTCACTGCTGCATGAACACCAGGATCGTCTAATAAAGCCAACAGGTGTCAGAACCTGGTCCATCCATCGTCTTCAGCTTGAACAAACTGTCAGTCCTGCTTCCCAAAGCAGACTCATGGACAGATTAGGCTAATGTCCCCTCCATGTGTCTGTCTATCAGAACAGCTGCTGGGGAGAGTCATTTGAAAACGGTAGTAAAATGTAGTCGGAGCGCAGATGATTTATAATGTGCAGAATCTGTTTGTTTTCAAGGGATCATTTCATTAACAAGCTCATTAGAAAACACGGAGAGAGTAAAAATGTTTATCTTGAATCTCACTCGCTCATTTAAGAAAGAATTAGTGAAATCTTGGGGTCATGTATATATATTAGAGTCACATTAACAATCTCAATCACCAAAATTTGTTTTGGTTGGGGACTTTGAAATGAACAGTATTTTAACGATGTTGCAATAAACCCCAGCCTCCATTTCTGTCTCTGTGCTTTTTTTGCTTTTTTTTTTGCCCAGAAACCACTTCTGATTCATCGTATATGTAATTCAGCTGTGATGAGGTGAACTTGGCGAACTTCTCAGCCTTTGCGGTCAGCGCAGGGTGTATGTAATGTGTTTACAAGAGCCAGTGCGTGTTGCTAATCACACACCCTGTCACAAACTTGTTCCCAGAGCCAGTTGCTAGCCACAGCGCTGTGGTTCTAATTAGCCGAGTCGAACCCTTCCTCGGGAGAGCTTGTGATTTGTGTGTGCACTCTGGTGTGTGTGTTTACGCTTGTCTGCGATGGTTTGTGTGCGAGTTTCTGTTGTGCTCCTCAATTAAGCATCATTGAGGCAGGTTTTATTATCACATCCTGCTCTCTTTTCCCAAAATCCAAACATCCTCGAAATATGCTACAATGCGGGGAAACAACCCGGGAACCGTGTACCATATGGTCCCTCGCTGCCTCTATTGTCTCCCTCTCTTCTCTCTCACCTCGCCATTTTGAAGCTAGTTAAAATATGACAGGCTCAGGTTGCTGATGTTTGGTTTTAACGCCTCATTGATCTACTATACTTGTGGAGACACCTGATAAAACGCCTTGGTAATAACTATAAAGCTGTTTAAACCATTTAAAACCAGCACTGTCATGGTTAGTTCCTTGACACTGTGTCAGGATTAAAAAAGCAACTGTAACGATCAACTCTGCAGATGTTGTTTCTGCATTTCACCAAATTCCACCCTCTTCTTCTTCTTGTTTCCTTCTTTTGCTTCATGATTCCTTTTTCCTCCCAGGAGAGAGTGATTGAGAACCTGCGTGAGCAGAAGGAGCGCGAGGACCGGACGCGGCTGGAGGAGCTGGATCAAATGCGGAAGGAGAACCAGGAGCTGAAGGACAAGCTCACGGCACTGCAGCCGCCGAGCGCATCCCAGAGCCAGGCTGCTAACCCCGGCGTGACCCAGAACCAGAGGCCCGACAGGGAGGTCGGTACAGATAAGTCCCTGTTGCAGAATGGATGTTGTGTTGATGACAGACGTCATCATCAATATTCTCAGATCATCCAAAACAAAATACAAATCACGGCAGAGGAAGGAGCGCGCTCGTATGAGCGCCATGGGCGGCCAATCAAAGCCGTTTGTCTGGTATGTGTTTTGATGGCAGGAATATTTCATTGCTCTCCAAATCATAACAGAAACGAACAAGCAGCAACAGCGCCAATTTCTGAATGGCCAAACACACAACGGGAGTCTGTACACATCGTAAAAATAGTAATAATGAGCACCTTTCTCACAGATCCGGAGCTGCCGAGCGCTTCGATTCAGCCTCACGACTCTTTATGATTATTCTTATTATACGAAAGAATTAAAAGAATTCAGTTTAGTGGATTTAATGTGCTCCTCCCAGGCTGTGTTTACACTGCTAACATCTACGGTAACTCCGATTCCACGCCCTTACCTCCCTGCGTGCAGACACAATTTTTTTTTTAGCGACTCCTTAGCCAAGGGCCTGCCCTTACTGCGTCCCCCAGGATAGAGGGATGAATTAAGGAGGAGTGATTTATGGACGGAGAAGATCCCTCTATTCCTTCCCTGGTGCCAAGTCAGAGGCTCTTTCTTTTTTCTTTACTGAGGCTTACAAGCCAGGACAGACTCTAGCTCTGCCTGATTTTATGAGCATGTTTTCTTCAACGCCAATAAAAAACAGATACGATTCTCCTCTCTGCAAAGATCATCATTTTTTGGGGATGTGGACGTGGTCATTTACAGACATTAGGTCACAGGTTTGATTGATGGAGGCGCCTTAATTCCTTTGATCTTTCATCCGCCGTCCCGATATTCTTCCCAAGTTGCTTCTGTGGCCATCAAATTAGAAATGAATTAGAAGGTGAAAATTCTTCAACTATATTAAGAGAAGAAAAGAAAATGCTGCTGAGGTAAGAGTCATTCAGTTCTGTTGAGGACTGAAAGCTCCATGTTGGTCACAACCATTGCCTGAACAAACGCCGTGTCCTCGTTTAACATTTCGGCCTCCAAAGCGACTGGAGACGCCTGGTTTATGTCCGACGAGTAGCCATTAGGCGCTCGTACAAATGCATGTTTGTGTTTGCCATCAGGTCACATACACTTGGTGGCCTTCATGCTGCATCTCCAGATGTTTGTATCGCTCGTCCAGACCCAGCTGCTCGCTGGGCTTCTCACCTCCCCCCTTCTCTCTGTTGACCCCAGAGCTTCCCCACATCCTCATCCACTTCTCATAAAGCTATTTGTTGACTCTGAGGTTAATAAAGGACATCCGAGCCTAAACGCTGCCTCTTCAAAGAGGACCACTGGAGGGAGGGACGACTCGAACCTCCGCAGAGGCAGTTTAGGATGAGTCAAGAGACAGTTTGGTCTCCTCGCAGCAGACAGACAGAGTTCTGTTTCTTGTTTCTGTTGTCGCTGCTCTCTGGTGATTGGTCACACGTGGGTGTCTGAACTGTTGAGACCAGACACTGAAATATGTAAACAGAAGATGGGAAAATCACATCTTGCTTTCTGACTGTATTTGTAACTGTATATTTGAAGTCTTTTCTCTCGTCTCATTGTTTTAAAAGCTCCGATTTTCAGGCTCAGATTTGCTTTGATGCTTCTGCACGAGCGCATCAGTTTAGGTGAAGGTAATGAAGACGAGCTGGCCTACGAAGCCGCTTTTTAGACCTTAAATGTTCCTTCTGTAGCCTTTTAATCAAGTTTCCACCCACCGGGGGCCTGTAGGATAGTACACTGTGTTTCGTAAACAGTTTAGCAGAATCCTCATCAGCGGATAAACACAGATGCAAATGCACGGGGTCGTCTGTGAAGGTTAGCAAACAGCAGCCTGGGCTATCAGAAGCTGGAGCTTTTATTAGCTTTTTTTTGCCTCGTCATGGTGTCATCATCAAAAGAGCAGCAACGTTGAATCTCTCGCTGTGCCCACAGCCGCACAGTTTTGTTGGGGGAGGTGGTGTCGTAAAGGGAAAGGTATTTGTTCAGATCGGCAAATGGTAATGGTTAGCAGAACCTCCTTAGGCCTGCGCGCTAATGACAGACTCAGAGATCTGCATGTGCAGCCTCGGGTTTTTGTACAACTTACAATCAATAGCTTATTGTGTGTTTATTGTGTGTTTCTGCACTCCTTCGTTGTTACAACAAGTCATCGGGTTCCGAGAAGACAGTAGACAGAGAGGGCTGCAGGAAGGGGGGAAAATTGTCGGTTGCGAGCTTCCTCTGGGATTTTCACCGTGGTATTCACGCTCTTCTTCAGGGTTTTAATCAGCCGATAAAAGATTTAGATGTTTGGTCGCATCATAAAAGTGCAGCCATGAAGTAAGAGTCTGTCTGTGCAGCTTATTTATACCCATTAAACTTTGGAGGATTTTGATTTGAGGAGGGGCAGGTTGAGAGTTTATAGTTAGCACTTATGCACACCCTTGTTCAACGGCTCGAGTACAATGGATTGACCTAAATGCGAGAAAATGCAACTTTGGGACTGGTTTGATCATCAGCCCACCCACTCAGTGAATCAGCTCCCCCCCAAACAGCAGACTTTGTGTATTAGCGGCATATTTCGGTCTTCACTGGAATCTAACTGGCTGTTTCTGACATATATTACTCTGTGTTTAGCAGGTGGCAGCTAAAGCCGACTCGATCCCAGCAGGAAGCACCACGGTGTGTTTTCATTTTACCCTTTCATTTGTTTTTGATTAAATCCAGAAATTCAGGCCTAATTGGAATTTTGTCACGAGTAAGATATTTCTGTCCATGGTGTCGTGAGAAGGAAGTTAACGTAGAATTGTTTCATTAAAATTCTCCTTCGTAAACATTCCTAAATCCTTGCTTCAGAAAGACCACCTGACTGTTTTCCCGCAGACCCAAAACACAGAAGAAGCGACCCGGAAGTGTGCGGACATCACGGATCGTCTGCGGCTCCTGGAACAGGAAGTGGCCCGCAACAGGGAGGATTCGAGGAAGTCCAAGGCGGAGGTGGAGCGGTTGATGTTGGCGCTGAGGGAGGCTGAGATGGAAAAGCTCAGCAAGGAGAAGAAGATCGCCGATCTTGAGAGGTGAGGGTCACAAAACCTCGGCCTCGCTCATATTCATCAGAAGACGCTGCGTGGGCGAGCGAAGGGGACCGCATTCTTGAAAGAACCCGATTCAAGTGTGTTATTTATGAAGAAGTAATCCGTGAGATATAAACTGTGTAGATGGTGAACTCCCAGCACTTGAAACCACTTCCACGTTGTCATGCTTTTCATCTGATGTAATCACATAGTAGGAGTGAACATGGTGACCTTCGCTCCGTGTGTGTGTGTGTGTGTGTGTGTTAGCTTCAATAATTTGGTTTAATGTCCTCTCATTTGTTTCTGTATATTAACGTCTCCAGACCTGGGTGAGTAGATCTTCACGTGTTTGTTAACCATACATCATTAACTCCACCCTCACCTCTCTGTTGGTGTCTGTCTCACAGGTAAAATGTTGAGTGAATAAGCTTCAAATTTAAGGAACTTGAGCTCCTTCTCCACCCAAGGGACTTTTATTATTGACACGCAAACAAAACCTTCCTCAGACCCCAAAATTTCTCTGTAAAAAAGTATCTAGGCAGTGGGAGGGACCTCTCAGGAGTCTGTGCTGAAGAACGCTGATTATTGGAGCACATTTGCAGCCTTCCTCACTACATGTTTAAGCAAGGTTAGCTGCAAATGTGTTTATATCATTTCTACAAGCTTCACTTTGAAACTGTAGCACAAGGAGAGCAGCTAGGAGAGGTGGACCGATGATGAGGTCCAGACAGCCTATTTGAAGAGGAAGAGTTTCTGCAGGATGTGAAACAGGGAAGTCTGAGGAAAAATAGCCGACAAGCTAAATGAAGATGAACAAACTTAAAAACGATCGGAAGAGCTCTGTAGGATCTTTCACCACTCCATCAAATGCCATCAGTCAGATTTGAATACATTTTCTGGAACTGGAGGAATCGGCGGAAACACAAACCGCAAAAATGACCAGGATTCTTCTTTACCCAGCCAAAGAAATTCCTGGTATCATAAGTTCCTGGAAACATTGGTGGAAAAGGGGCTTTTACGTTGCCTTTTTACTCACATCGCAGGAGACCTACAACTTCTCTGAATCTGTGCCGCTTCTTCATGTTTTACCTTGATGGTCCGTGTTTGTCCTCACATCCAAGCACGTTAAACTCCTTCATTTGGCTGCTTTTCCTTCTGTCTTTACATTGCTGCTAATACATACAGCAGGTGGGTCTGCGTCTGTGCCTGTTTGTGTGAGTTTGCCAGGCAGGCAGCCAGCAGCATGCCGGTGCGAGGTGTGATACCCACCTCAGTCACCGGCTGTTTATATTCCTCTGTTTATTTATGGAACTCTTCGACTTAATTATCATCTGTTTTATGGCGAGGCATGGTTTGGAGCCAAATGAGTGGTTGTTTATTGGCAGCATGGAGGTATTCTGAGTATGCGCACAGTGTTTTAACTCATGTTTGTGTGTGCACGTCTGGAAAGAAGCACAGAGAGAGGCTTTAAATGATGAAGGCTGAGTATATGCGCCGTTTGCCAGGAGCAGACATCATTTCATACAAACTAGAACACTGTAGAAGGTTGTGAATGAACTCTTGGAGCAGCAAACCCTCGGCGGAAGCCGTGACTTTGAGAACTACATGGGAACGATCGCTCACACACCACCCAGTCAGCTCCTGCAGCCTGCAGAGCCGTCGCTTTAGCATGGAAGCGCGTTACAGCTTCAAGCATCCGTCCTCTGCAGAGTCCGTCCGGACAGCCTTTTATTTCTGTCTCTCTCCACCATCTGCTGACACACGGTTGTTCCTCGAGTGAACACGCGTGTGTTTTTTTGCATTTGTGTGGTTTCTGCGTGCAGTCACTTCAGGAATGCGAGAGCACTTCCACAGTCCCTGTGGAAGGATGCGTCTCCTCGCTGCTTCTCCTAATCAGTTCTGCTGTCAAATTAGTGCCAGACACTCACTCCATTTGATGGGAACCCCTCCTGTCTGGCCCGTTTGTCCGGGTCAAAGGTCGTATTCAGGTCAGGGGCTCACAGAGGAGGATACACCCCAGGATACACCCCCTCCACAGCTTCAAACACACATACATGAGAATACACGGGAGTTCCAGGCTGGAAAAACCTGAATTTTAAATTGCACAAGACTTTTTTTTTTTTCCTGTCTGAAAGTATTTCATGTTCAAACCGGGTTTGGGTCAAAAGGGCGGCAGTTTCAGTAGTAAAATTGCAGACTGTCCTCTCCCCACAGCCTACAACCAGCTCCCATGGAAGCATGCTGAGGTTTTTACAGATGCAGATGGGAGATGTTATCCATCCAGCACGTCCTGACTCTGCCCTTGGGTCTCTTCCCGGCCTGGCCAGGCGCCTGAACCGCTTCAGCTCTTGATGCAGAGGGACAGCAGCCCCACTCTGAACCCCCCCTAGATGTCTGAGCTCTTCGCCCTCTCTGAGAAGCTGTTCCAAATGATCCCCGTCTTCATTTCAGTCATTTGTATCACAGGGTTTCATTCTTTTGCTACCCGCAAAACAGAATTTGGACACATCCTGATCATGTGAGAGTTGAACGTGCACTGGCATGTGGCACCAGTAGCAACATGATGGTGCCCACCAACCGCTGTTTGCACACTGAGACTGGGCCAACAGTCCAGTAAAGAGGCCTAATCGACCCGTAGCTGTCGCTGTGCTCCGTCACTTATATAATTGGGAGCTCTGATTTGTCAAAAACATCAAGAATAAATATTTTTGCATGTGTGTTAGCGACGGCACACCTGGATCACTGCCTCCTCTGCAGATGGCTGAGAGAGAGGCCCACCATGATTAACGTTTTAATCTTTTTGTTTCTTTTGGAACACGCTCAGGTGGCCTGCTAACCAATATCTGACTGAAGGAAGAAGCGAGCCGCTAGAGATGAATGAATGTGGGCAGCAGGTCATTGTAATAAATTTCTTTTCTTAATCCTCGACCACGAGTCATCGGAGATAATGGAAGGCTGTTTATTATCTGTGTTTTATTTGCTGTCATGTGCAAAAGGCTTGTGAAATATATCTGTTTTTGCTAGTTGGATTGGAATAGTACAGAGCTCTGAAAGGTGTTATTAATCTCCAGCAGCATTAATAAAATGGATGAATTTGGTATATTTGAGCGAAGAAAAAAAAAAGATTAATGAAACATGGACCGGTTGGTGTCAGGTTTGTTTCTAGTTTTACTTTGATAAATGCATTCTATGTGGTAAAAGTGTAATATAGTATAATATTTTCTGGACATGTTTTGCTTTTCCAGTCCTATATTTTCAAAATTTCCTCAATGATGTCCAACTTCCTGCTCTCACCATGGCACTTCTGTTGACACAGTAAGAGCTCTGGTATGTCAGGGAGGGTTTGAGGAAATGGGAGAAATGTACGCTCTGTGCCTATGTGTGTGTGTGAGAGTCTGTCCTCACATTTGCTACATATTGACTACCAAACTCCTCATGCTGCTACCAAAGTGGGGCCATTTTTCTGAAGTGGGGCCAATTCGCTGGGCCTCACAACTTTAAAGGACCATTTGAGGTCGGAATATTTAGGTTAGGGTTAGAGTTGGTGTTGCGGTTAGGAGGGTAGCTGGTATGGTTAGGGTTAGGGTAGGGAGCTGGGTATGTCTACATCTCTATGAAGGTCCCCACACAGATAGAAATCTGAGAGTGTGTGTTCATTTACATGCTTATGATTAGTATTTTAATTGTAAAATAAGGACATCATTTTGTCTGGTCCTCATGACTTTAAATGTTTGGAGGTTAAGAGCAAGGTTAGGCTTGGGTTTAGTTTAGGATTAGTGTTTGGTATTTAGGTGTGATGGTTTGGCTAAAGGCTGAGGAGCCAGGAAATGTTTTCTGACAATAAAACTCCTGACAAAATATAGAAGCTCGTACTTATTCATATTCTTTATTATTATTTAAAAAGCTGATGTGACAGTTCTACATAAATGTGGGTATTTATAGCCCCCAAACCACTAATTCATCAGATGCCCCCACCGAAATGGTTGTAATTTATTTTTATTAAACCTCAATGAAAAGATAAATGACTCATCAACAGAGCATAACAAAACAAAACATCACACAGTCTCTGAATGAAATATTATTTACAGTCTTATTAATAACAGGGAAGGAAAGGCTGCAGTGGAAATACTGTAAATCAGTGTAAAGGGGAAAGCGTAGCTGGAGTGACAGTGTTTTAGTCTGAGGCTGCTCCACATCGTCACTGCGGCCACAGCTGCCTCCTCAAACACGAGTGGACATCCCGGCTGAGTTATGCAGGAGTGATGTGCATTCTCACCCGACATGCTTACGTTAGCATGAGTTTACGTGTGCGGGAAGGTGTACACAAAGTGTTTGTGCGAACACACTGTTCAAACGTGCAGGCCTGGATGTTGAGGGCCCCTTTTGAACGACACGCACCTTGAATCTGCAGCCATTTCTGTCCATAAAGTTTTTGACTTGCATTTATCATAAACTGTTAGCATTGCCGTAAGGACACTCCCTGTTGGTGCTCTTCCCCTCTCCTTTTCCTGCTCTCTGCTCATTGAAAAACACATTTCCTTCACGTCTAAGCCGCTCGTCATCCTGCATTAAGCAGGATACGCTCTGCAGATATATTTCCTCGTGCCATGACTGCTGAGAATGAGAGGATTTGCGTGATCCCTGCTGTTTATTAAAAGATTGCAATTAGAGGATAAAACATCCCTTCATACTACTCAGGGCTAAACTAAGAATGCCTTTGTGGCAACATCTGACCTTTTGACCTCAGCGGGGCTCTGCTGGAGACAATCAGCCGCATCACGGAGTAATAATTTAATGTCCACGATGGAGATAAAACTAAAGAGGCAAACCTTTCAGTCCAAGAGGAGACAAATCCAGGTGGACTGTTTATTGCTGGTCTGGAAGTTCAGACGTGGATAAAGTGAGGATGCCTCTGGAATTTCTCCGTTTAAGTGATTAACCAATCACAGTCCAGCCCTCTCTCATATCTCTACCTCATCTGTTGATTCACGCTTTACCTGGCCCCTCATTCTTTTTCGCATGTGTCAAAACACTCACTTCTGATGGGTGGATGGGGGGGTATCAGCTATCAGGAGGTACCAGTGTGTCTGCAGGTTTATACACCTGCACCAGGAGCAGCTGTGTGTGATAGCCGATACGCCCTCAGACCTGAGTCTGTTCTCCACAGACATGCTTCAGGGTCCATAAAAACACACATGGACATCAAAGGATTGCAGTGCACACTGGTGCTTTTACTTCTCCCGCTGCTTTATAGATATGCACGAACGTACACGCCATGGACACTGCTATAAAAAGTCAGAGAAGAAGTCAGAAACATGCTGCCTCGGGTCAGAAAATCTGACGCCTCAGTTTTGAAAGTTGAGTATATATTTAATTTCCATCAATTGCACCCAAACACAACACACACATGCACATGCGCTCACACACACACACACACACACGCTCACACACACACACACAAGCACACAGAGACTTCTTGTCTTAGAACATTCAGAGAATTTAAATATAAATATGCATCCACACACACGCAAACACTAGTCAGTAGACATGAACCCACGGAAACAACACACCGCACACCCACACACACACACACACACACACACACACACACACACACACACACACACACGGCTGCACAGACAGACAATCCATATCTTCTCACAAACACCTTAAAAAAGAATCAAACACACCCTGGGACGGCTCTCCACACCCCCACAAAAAATGGAAGAAAACTGACAGTGACAAATTATCGCTTAAGAGAACCCTCCAACATTATAAACAGGCTGTGACCAAGCAGCTGCTAAAATGTACCACATTATTATTCCATATCCACACCAGCGTGTTTACTCTGGGCCAGACCTACAGGGTGCCCCCACATATGGGCAAATATTTGTTGTCATAGCTGTTCGAATAGTGTGTGTGTGTGTGTGTGTGTGTGTGTGTGTGTGTGTGTGTGTGTGTAATTTGGGAAATGAAGAGATGGGAATGTTTGGGATATTTTTTTTAGACCATTTCAACAGGAAATATAAAGCTTGAACAGGTTTTGTGGACATTAATTAACTATAATTACGCATTTATTTGCTGCGAGTAACTGCTCGAGCCTGATCCTGATGATGTAAAGTCAGTCGCTCGAGGTAAAGCAAGCCAGGCAGCTGTAGAGACTCTGCATGTGGATGTTTGTGCTGAGTGAAGTTCTAAAAAGCTGACATAAATCAAAGTGGAAATCAAGATGGGTCGTTATCAGCAGACCACGAGTGCCGACATTCATGGTCTGATTTTATCAGCCATTAAAGATAAAATTGTTTTGATCTCAGAGGCAGTGCTCTGCGTTCTTATATTATAGGACAGGATTTCATTGGTATTATCGCCATGAAAGGGACGGATTTTGTCCTCGCAGATATTAAGCAGAGATCTTCTAACCCCCCCATTCTTCTAACCCCCCCCAAGACGCTTTCTTAATTTGTCTCATTGTGTTTTCTTTCCATGTTCCTTTGTGTGTGCTCATATCTTCCATCTGCAGCACATGTGCTTGTGTGTTTTGTCTCAGGTTGTATCTTGTCCCAGTCGGCCATGTTGCTAAGACTGGGCTGAACATACGTGTTTCTGTGTTCTGCTCTGCAAACTGTAATCCTGCACGCTCCAACGTTCACGCCTCTCTTCATCCAGATACATAGATGTGTTCTGTACACGGCTGGGCTATCACGGCCATGACATAATGGCGGATATCAGTGCTCCTTATAAAGATGCTAAAGGTCCTCACTGTAGGACAGTTCAGATACTCCACTGGTGGTATATTTACCACAGCGGTAGGTGCGAGGAATGTACCCCAAAGCTCACAGTGGCCATGAACATGGCCGGACCGTTAATGCTCCAACCCCTCATTTACCCCCACACAACCAATTCAAAATGCTTTTAGTTGAAACAGCGCTGAAGGTGAAGCTGAAGGAGGTGCCTGCACGATTACATGTTGGGGAGTGCACGTCGTTATTTACTTGAGCTTTTTAAATTTGTGATCTGTTTCCTTCATCTGAAGGCAAATCAAATCTCCCACCATCCAGAAGCAAATGGTGCCGGCTGAGATGAGGAAGGACCCCCTGACCGATGGACATCCACACTCTTTATCCCAGGTTTGAACGAGTGTGTGTGTGTGTGTGTGTGTGTGTGTGTGTGTGTGTGTGTGTGCATTCCTTGGCCAAGTCTTTGCCAGTGTTTCATGCAGCTCATGCTAGGCTAATTTCTCCTGCTGTTCTTTGTACTTTTTATTCTTCATGTTGTTTTTTGTAAAATAATAACATTTCAGTCTTACATTGGTGACATTTAATAGCCAGTTAGATGCAAGTTTACATCCCCCCCCCCGGCTCAGGTGGTGCGTCGGGGCTTCAGTCATCTTCCTCTTCTTCGGCGCGTTTATCTCGGGCTCCATCGGGGACAGCACGCTCCGAGGCTAAAAGCAAACAAACAGTGCCACCCCCCCAACCCACTCCCTGTCTGCCCCCATCCTGAGGAGTTTATGTGGGAACGTCTGATAGCATCTGTGCACTTCATCGTCTCCATCGCGCCACGCTGCGCTTCACGAACGGGGAGAAAACAGCCATCGGAAACGTTCCCTTTGAGCCTTCACACAAGCCTTTCATTTATCTTTTATCTTCAGCTGTGCAACAGTGAGAAGATTTACTGAGCTTCTTTGTAGTTTATTCAGGAGGCAGCCAACGCGAATTCTGTCCACGGTTGGACAAATTTACGTTTTAAAGCTGTTTCAGGCTGTATAGCAGAGATGTTTAGTCTGAATATGTGGAGCCAGGGGTCGTAGCTGCACTCTCTGCTAGTTTATTCAAGTGATTATAATCCCTCCATCAAACCAGAAAGGTCCAGATTCCATAATGATCCTTCCCCGGGGAATCAGGTGATGATCGTTCCTGGAGAAGACATTATTTGTCCAACTTTTTCCACTGCCTGCACCGCCGTTCCGCTTCCATATGTCTTCTTAAACGTCTGCAATACTCTCTGTTTACCAATAAAACTCACATAACACAGACGTGCTGCGTTACAGACAGTGGGGGGGACAGAAAGACCGAGTTCTCTGGTATTTGGTTTGACTCGGGGGTCCAGTAGTGGCAGCTCAGAGGTGTGTGTGTGTGTGTGTGTGTGTGTGTGTGTGTTGGGTGGGATCAGACTGGTCCTTGTTGATTCTGGTGCATCGAATTACTCCCCGTCTGCCACATCCAATTACAACGGGGGACGGCTGACGCACACAGCCTGCTTGTGTGTGCACGCGCGGGTGTGTGTGTGTCGCTCACCTCCAGCTGTGTCATGCTGACGTGACGAACTACAAGTATCCACTTGTGATTTGGCTGGCCGGGCTCTACATTTCATCACACTCGGGGATAATCCGCTTGCTCTTGTTCTCGTCAACGTCACAATTATGAGTCGGGTTATAAACCCTCGTCGACATCAGCTGCCTTTTTTTATGACCCAGCTGTGATATAATCGAATTTTCTTCTTGATGCCTCTTCCCCCTCCCTGCTTTACTTTTCAGTCTCTTGTACTTCAATAGATAGATTTTCCAAATGCAGCTTGTACCCCGGAGCATTAGCCTATAGAGAATGTTATATAGGCTCCAGCCGCTCACTAACTCACTGAGATGATGCATCCTGAAACCCTCAACGGTTTAATGAAGCCTGATGTTTTACCACTGAGAGCATCGCCATCACCTGATCTTGTGCTATAGATTAAGTCTAATCTCCCCGTCTTCAGTTTGTCACCGACCTCTTCACGTCAGTCCACACGTCTCTTCCCAATTCCGTGACTTTGTCTCTTCCCAAAAGTGTGAACGTGTGAACGTGGAGGCGAGCTGAGGAGTAGCAGAGAAAGGCAGGATAGGAGGGGTTTATTATTTCTGTCCAGTGTTTTCTTTCATGGTTCCATCACCCAGTGTGAAGAGGGATCCCCCCCCCCCCACTCATCACTGGGTGTCAGAGCGGGCCACACACACACTCCACACACCCATATGCGCTTGCTCATGCAGATGTTGGCAAAGGTCAGAGCACTTACACACACTCTCTCTCCATCAGTTATCACGCTCTTCTGTCTTGGCTGTGTGTCTTTTCGTGTGTTGTGTTCTTTCTTTGATTGAAGGATTTCCTTTGTTTCCAGCTTACACACTTTTTCATTTGAAAAGGGGGTGACTGCATGTGTTATCTAAAGATAATTCATGGTTTAAAAAAGCACAAGGCAAGTATTCCTCATTAAATCAAACCCTTATCCTCCTGCCTCTTGCTGCTTTGCTTCCAAAACCTCCCCCTCGTGCTTCTCCAGCAAACTCGTTTCGATCCTCAGCTTCCTCTCTCAGCTTCCCAGGAAGCCATGCGGGAGACGGCAGAGCGGCTCACCGAGATGGAGAAGGCTCTGAGGGAGAGCATGAACACCTCTGCACACAGAGAGGCTCTCTGGGCGCAGGAGGAGAGCGCCCGCGTTGAGGCTCAAAGACAGGTTGACGAGCATTGATATTAGACCTGAGATTCTACATCAGAACGCACGCACACACACACACACACACATACACACGCACACACGCACACACGCACGCACGCACACACACACGGCGCGCGGCCTCGAGTAAGGGCATCAGCGCATTACCTCATACCGAAACCTGTGAAAATATTTAACAGCACCCCCTTGTGGTTGTACGTGTAACTGCAGCCATTGATTGGTAAATTGAGCTGACGTTAAAGGGACACACATTTGATTTATGTGTAACCTTTCTTGCTGATCTTGTTCTTCAGATGTGCTTTTGACAATTCTCTCGACTGAAAACCAACAAGGGCCAAAACTTTTAAGTTTTCGCCTCAGTTTTCATTGGTATCCTGACAAACATTAGTATATGTGCAACACACTTCAGGATTAAGCCTTGAAGCTTGAATCTTTCCTCCCTCTGTCCTGCTATCTGTCCATCTGACCACCAGCTGGTTGGTCTGCATCTCAGAGTAGGACCACAATAGCGTCTGTGTGTGTCTGTGTGTGTATGTGTGTGTGTGTTCATTGTTGAGTGTAGGTGTGTTTGTGGTGGGAAAAAAGTAGCATGGTGAGGGAGCGCGTTTCCTCCCGGTGTGAGCGTGCATGCGAATGAGGACGACCTCGCATTACGGATGACCGCCACAAGTAATACGAGAGCAATCTGCGGCAAGACAAGAATTAACATTTTCAGGCCGTGTCGCCTTAAGCACACATATTGCAACACGTCGCCCAAACACACACTCAGAGACTGAAACGGACAGAGAGGAAGTTGGAACATGAGAAGGTTTCTGGGTAGAGTGAGAAGGTTCAACTGAGAGAGCTCTGCCATGCTAAGTGTTGCTCGTATTAGAGCTTCCAGACTCCAAAAACTCTTGGTGTCAACATGGTTATCAAATGCGGTTCAGATCCTCCCGAGAAGTGAAGAAAGCATGGATCTAACCCTAGATTCATAGGATAGATTCATATGCAGCTAACAGCGCCTCAAACTTGATAGTGTGTGGCTTTCGAGGGGAGAGGGACCCGTCCTCCTGAAACATCACCTGACCCTGGCAGCATTTCAGAACCCCCCCCCCCCCCCCCCGTGTCCTTTATTCTCATATTCCCCGTATCCCGTCTGCGCTGCAGTAATCAGTCTCATGACGTGTAATGCGCTGAAAGCCTTACATCAGCCCGACTTGCTGAAATGGAGCATGGGTAATGCCCTGGGTCACTTTTCTTCACACCCCCATTCTCTAAGTCTCTCACACCGTCCCTGCTTCTTCGTGTCTCGCGTCTCTCTCCTGCCGCCGTTCCTGCTGTCCATCTGTTCTCCCTGAGCCCCGATTTCTCCCATCTGCCTTCTTAAGTTGTTCCCTTCAATTATATCCAGACGCTCCGTCCCTTTCTCTCCGTTTCTGTTCCTCTCTCCCCACTGCTCCCCCCCTCCGTGGCGTTTGAACTGGGCCTTTGAACCAGCAACACCGACACAAATGGACAAGAGGGATTTGGCCCTTACCTCTGAGCCCCCGATCAGCTTATCAGCAAAGGGGACTTTGGGCCAGACTTAGTCAGCCTTAGCCCGACTGGGGGGCTTTGCCTTGAAGTTGAGCTAAATTAGCACGCACAGGCTCAGCGTTAAGCTGATTAAACCCCTAATTTCGATAAAATGCATTGTATTCCTTATTAATGATGTGATTGTGAGGCGAGGGCTACCCTGGGTGGTGGACTAATGGGGGACTGGGTGGTTGGCGGGATGGGGGGGGGGGCTGACAGACATGTGGTGAGTGTAAATGGAGTTGTGTGTGCGTGACATTTGGCTCGCCAGATGAAAAAGGCAAGATTTGGGATTCCTTTAAGCCCAAAAGAAGACATCAGACATTCAAACATTCTCCCATTTTGTACAGTTGGATGTCTTGTTGATCTTGGGCACATTAACCATCGGATACTGCTGAGGTTAGTTGTTGTTGGCAGGGTCATGTGGTGTATTTTATTTAAAACAATGCTTTGTTACATTTCCAAGATGTTATGACTGAAAGTTATCACTTTCCCACCATTCCAACTTTCCGCCGTCCCAGCTCACTCCGCTTTCAGCCTTTCTTCTCTCCCTCCATATGTGTTATTCATGAACAGTCAGTAAGAACATTATCTGACATCTGTGGAACACACCTCACAAAACGGCGGAGATGGAGAGTGTCTTGAAAATGTGTGAACGATTTGGCCCCTTCATAAAAGAGGCCCATTTCTTTTTTCATGTACGTACCCCATGGAGTGCTTTCCTCTTACACCTTTTTTGAAAAAACTTTTCTGTTTCTTCCTAATTTAGTCCTTAGATCCGGCATTCCAAAAATCCATCATTGGATATCATTTGATGACAAATCTCCAAACAATCTCGGCTTGAAGGCAGAAAAGCTCCAGTTTTCTGTCCTTCGGGCAGCGAACACACCTTCCAATCCATCCTATTGTAAACGGCTCCTTGTCGGACAATTAAGAACTTCCTGTATTTGGATAATGACGCCCTGAGGTCACATCCTGTGTGTCTGACACGTAGGATTACATGGCTGGAGGACGTGTGAGCGCGGAGGGAGATGCGGTTAGAGAGCGAAGCTCACCTGTGAGACTAAATTAATCGGGTTTTAGTGCAACAATTGCCTCAATCTGAGTCCTTTTACACGATTCAACCATCCCATCCTTAAAGAAACAGCACTGTAGTCTGCATCTGATTAGTTTATGTCCTCCATGTGTACGAGTGTGTTGCTGTAAGACTAATACTGTACGTCTTGTATGTTAAATGCTGCAGACGTTTGATGTTTGATTATTTATGGTTGGGACAGAAGAAAAAGCCAAACTGGGATTAAACCTTTTTTCTGGTTCTCTGCTCGAGCAGTTGGAGGAGCTGATGGGAGCGCTGGAGAAGACGCGGCAGGAGCTGGACACCACCAAGCTGCATCTGTCCTCCACCCAGCAGTCGCTGCACGAGAGGGACCGACACCTGAACAGCCTTCGTCAGGACAGACGGAAGCAGCTCCAGGAGATTCTGGAGATGAAGTTAGTCGCAACTTTCAGAGTTGAATGGCACTTAATCCCATTCCTCTTTGAGATCGCTCCTTTTCTCTTAAACCGGGATGAGTTAAGCTGCAGGAACAAGCGAGGGCCATTTTGTTTTGCGACAGCCTTTCTTCATTTGGGGGCTGCTCCAGCTTCTGCCATGGAACTGCTTTTCTGTAATGGCTAGCAGAGTCTGGAGCACATCAGCCTCAGGCCGTGTCCTAATAGCTTGTGTCTCATTCATCTGTACAAAAACACTTGCAAAACATCAAACTGGGCGTAAACAGTGGACATGGCTATTGTTAGCGCTCACCACTGTCAAGTTAGTCTTTGAGTAATGGGAAATTTTGACTGTAATTTTGTTCTTCCCCTCTTGTAGATTGAGTCCGATGACCCATAAGCTGCAGAATACTCCTTCATGTTCAATGAGCGTGCGGCCAGTCAAAGAGATCAAATTCAACTGTATATCGTTACATGATATCGAGGGATAGGCCAGCAATCAATCGCTCCAGAGCTTCATAAGCGTAGAGTCCAGTAACCTTCGCTCAAAAGATTCCACCGCTTCCCTCTGCAGATGGAGCGATACCGGTGCTGCTCGCCTGATGTCCATGTGTTGCTCACCATACTTGTGCGACTGTTTGGCAAAAAGCTAATCTGTTGAAAGGATTAAAAAAAAATCCTCCGGCCCTGGATGGAGTTGAAAGGGCCCTAAAGTTTAATGATTTGTACGTCAAAAATCAGGCAATTTGGCCGTCGCAATTCCACATCAAATGGGTCAGCTGCTTTCCTAAACTCCTTGTGGTTGCACTCGCTTGCATAATGTTGTTTCTGTCGCAATGTGAACTTTTGTAAAAGCTGCTCGCGGAGGGCTCAGACCGCTGAGTGTTGGAGTGTTGGCTCTGTTCGAGCTCATTTGTCGCAACCCAACCATTTAAGCACCTTCCGAGCTGTTAACGAAGCTCCGGATGTCTTTGTCATTTCTTTGGTGAAATAACTTGTGTGTGCTGCGTTGTCACTGATGTTTTACACGCTAGGTTTATGATGTCCCTTAAGCTATTGCTAATTTATGTTGGTTTTATTCATTTATTTAATAGCTGTCACCAGGACCTCACCCTCCCTTTATGGCGCCCCCTGCTGGCTGGTACATACCCTTAATATGTCTGCCTGTGATGTGTGTTTCCTGCAGAAACACAGCGAGTGAGTGAGTGAGCGAGCGAGGGAGAGAGAGAGTGTGTGCCCTCGCCCTCGCCCTCGCCCATGCAGCACACACGAAGTTGTGATCCAAAACATGTTTCTGTCTGTTCCAATTTTGTCCGTCCAAACATCACCGGGGATGTTTAGCAGAGGAAATGCACTGCAGACTCCAGACTCCATCCATGCTTCTCCAGCCAGGCAAACACTCCTCGATCCGACACACCGGGGACACTGTTGTACTTTACTGGAACCGGGCTCAAATCATTATATTATCATCAGAAAGTTGTCTGAAGAGGAAGACGTTTAGTTTGATGGTTGGTTGACATAAACAGCAACAGACGGCCTGGGATTATTTTCCTTTGAATCTGAGATGTTCGCTGAATGCGAGTCCATGCTGGTAAGAGCTAATAGAGGGGGGCACGGGGGGCACAAGTATGCGTGTGGTCTCCAACGCATCAGATTCTCTGTGTGTCTTTGTGTATGAAGAGGTCAGGAGAAGGGGTTTGGGGGGGTCACTGATGATGAGGATTAAAGGGCTGTTGAACTGCAAAGCTTGGAAGCTTTGTTAGCCCGACTTAGCTCCGCGCAAGCCACAAAGATATGCACGCCGAGCATGCACCCGATCTCACTGGAACTCACATATAATCACTCATGTCGGCAGACATGCACGTACTTACACAAACGTTAGCTTTAAAAGGGGCCATATTCCCACAGTACGGCTCTGGTTCAAGTTAGCGCTGCGAAAAAACTAAACAGGAAAGATAAGGCAGGGAGCGAGAGGCAGGGCGGGCGAGGTTGGGAGGGAGGGAGGGAGGGAGTGGGGCGAGAGCGAAGGGGGAAAAAAATGAGACAGAAAATGAGAGGGAGGGAAGGGTGGAACGGAGGAGGCTACGCAAACTGAAGTATTGCAAATCTTGAAAATCATGAGAGTTTGATTGCGTGCCAAGTTTCTCCTTCTCGCCGCTGTAATGTGGCATTTGTCAAGAAGACCAACTGAAGCAAACCATGTGAGGCACGTTGAGAGCTGTGTGTGTGTGTGTGTGTGTGTGTGTGTGTGTGTGTGTGTGTGTGTGTGTGTGTGTGCATACCAGAGAAAGAGAGAGAGAGAGGGAGCCGTCTCTTTTCAACACTACTAATGAAAGAGACAAGGGGGAGAAAAATAATTTTCAAAATCTGCTCACCGCTTGCTGAGTTGCTCCACGGACACGAGGAAACAAGAGCATTTTCGTATTTGCCCTCTTCAGATAGAGAGCCGAATGCTTTATGTACGTAAGGAGCTGTGCACGTCAGCTCGATCACCGCACACCAGATTTGGTTTCACATATTGTACAGTACTCAGGCACCCAGACACAGATGGCCTCCAGAGGAACCGGCCATTAAATGAGTCTCGGGTCACAGGGTGTAGGGGAATAATAGAGAAATTATGTGTTTGGACATTTTCAATAGCTCGCCATTGAGATGTTTCCGTCGTCTGAATGGGATTATACAACATGCCACAACATCACAGTGGCTTACTGAACCTGATCCTCCTGTAGACACTGGGAATGTAGCTGATATTATCTCTGTTTAGGTTTTAGCGATGGAAAATGACGATAGCGCCGAGGATGGTAGCGGGCAGCTTTAGGGCGCCTCAGATGTAGCGGTGACAGTGCTTTTGTCCTTTTTTTTTTTTTTTTTTAAAAAGTAAATAAAAGGGAGCCTTCTGGTATTAGCAGTAGTCTGCAAGGTTTCGAGGGAAACGTGAAGAAGATGGAACAGCAGACGATTGGAAAAGAGGGATGATGGAGCGGGAGTGTGATTTACAGGGGGGGTGATTAATGGAGGGAGGAGAAGGGGGATGATGGAAGTGGTGGCAATAAGAACTGGGAAAAGATCAAGTAGAGCAGCGAGGGGTGGGAGTCTGGTTAACAGAGGAGAGCGAGAGGACGGGGGCAAAGGGTGGAACCACATATCAGCAAACACCTGTTCCGTGTCCAAAAGAACCTCATACTGGTTAATTCACACTCAGCGGCTGGATTCCTGCACAGCACAACCCAGACCCCATATCTGTTCCTTTGCAAAATTCAACTTATTTTAATAACTAGACATCCTGTCTGCACAATACCATCGCTATGGCGACCAGGACCAAAACAGTCTGAGAGTCAGCTGTAATGGCAAGGTCGTGTCCCAGCTCACACAGGTCGGGGGGGGCACACACACTTAGATAAACAGCCTCCGAGTGCATCCAAAGAAAGCATAATTACAGTAGTCAAGCTGTATTGTGGTCACATATCAGTCTTTTTTTTCATCACATCATCCTGCTGTGTGTGTGTGTGTGTGTGTGTGTGTGTGTGTGTGTGTGTGTTGTGTGTGTGTGTGTGTGTGTGTGTGTGTGTGTGTGTGAGGAAACCACACGTCTTGGTAAAAACGTGCGGCCGCGTGTGTTCATTGTTGTGATAAGTAATGATGAGACTTTAAGGGTCGGCGTGGAGCGTGAATGGGATCCTGTGTAGTGCGGCGATGGGGGGGGGGACCACACATCAGTTCCCTGTGAGCCGGATTGTGCGTCCCTCCTCGTGGGAACCTCGAGCCATTCATCATGTCTGTCTGTGCTCCCGTGCCCTCTGACACACATGTTTGCCCTTGGCATGTGCGCCGGGGCCGCATCATGCTCCACCCTGCTCCTCCTCCTCTTCCTCCTCCTCCTCCTCTTCCCTCTGTGAGGTTTTGTCAATGGACGGCTTCATCACTCCAAAATCCCTGCATCGGGGCCGTGAAGCCTACCTGCGTCTCCTGTCAGTCAGTTCCTAATGTGGGAGTCTCTCTGAGCTCCACCAGACAGTTTCTCCATGCACCGCTTCCATCTCCTGAAACTGGACTTGATGGTTCCATCCCATAGTCACCAGACCGTATCATTGCTGGATGTGCCACTGTTAGGGCAGCAGCTCACTCCACTCTCTGGTTTGGCTGTTTTACCACCATTTATGGTTACATTTTTATCACTACTAATCTGTAAATGGGGTTTTACTCAGGCGGGTTTTTGCTTTGGCAGGAGACGCCCCACCCTGATAACTCGGCTCTCGGGCCGTACGTGCAGGGAAGGCGCGGCTGGCATCAGCAGCTGTGTCATTAAAACCGCTAACCGCTGAACGGAGGGAAAACAAATGGATAAACTGTTGAAGGGACGGTCGAGCCTGTTTGGGGATTTGGTCAGGATGCCTCCTGGGCGTCTCCCAGGAGCGCTGCCGGCACGTCCAGCTGGAAGGTCAACCGGGGCAGACCCAGGACATGCTGGAGGAATCCTCATTTACCGTTACAAGTTCTGGCTGTATTCAGTATTGCTGCAGGTCATATCTTTTATTTAATGCATCAAACACGAGTCCATCTTGTAATCAACCATGACAAGAAAAATGGAGATAATATCAGTGAAGCCAGGCCCATGTGAACGACCTCAGGCCTCTTTCATTATCTGCAGTAATACTCCTATAAAGTGATTCCTCTGAGCACCGTGTTTAAAGCAGCTTCATTAAAAGAAGTTTTCCTGGCTCCCCCAAAAGTCCCTTCAACACTTGATCTGGGTTTAAAGAAAGATGAGCAGTCTGGCTGCCTGTGGTCTGAGAGCTGCTCTTGTCCTCGTACGTAACGGCACCGGAGTAATGACCATAAAGTCCATGTCAAAATGAAAGACCATCGGAGGACACAACTGAGAGGATATTGCAGATATGTGTGTGTTTGTTTGGCGAAGGTCAGAGAGACAGGAGTCCTTCAACAATGAAACTATTCAGTGATTTAAAGTGTCTGACGGCTCAGGAGAGAACTGAAACGGGCGAATCGGGGAGATGTTCCGTGTGGACGCTGCCTCGGTCGCCGTCCGTCATTCTGCTCTTGTCTGTCCTCGCGTCCCCCCGTCCCCTCTAACTTCCTCTCAGTCTTGAACGCTCTCCTGGCATTGGCCTTTCTTTTTCTTTGTCTTCTTTTATCTCTGGATGGGTGGAAGAAGGTCTGGAATTTATCACACATACCTAATAATTACTATCACAGGAAACGGTCCTGAGGAAGTAGGTGCACCAGGGCTGCTAATTAGTTTCAGTCGCAAACACACACACACACACACACACACACACACACACACACACACTAATTAGTGTTATTTGACTGGTGTAGAACTCTCGGGAAAGCCCGATCTAATTGGCCTTAGGGAGGCTAACACCCCGAAGTTTACGCAGTTGTATAAATCTCCCGTCTAATTGATTGGTGCTTTGTGTCTATGTGTGTTGTGTCGGAGCTTTTAAGTTCGTGCACGAGCGGGCAATTGATTAGGTGCAGCCATAAAGAGGCCGTCAGGGACACAGGATGTGGAGGTGACCAGCGACGGCCCCCTGAACAACGGTCTTGCCCTCAGGCGTCACCAGAGGAACGAGGGGACGAGGAGGAACAACGCAAAGGTCAAAGAGGAAGCGTCACAGCTTGGTTGGCGTGCGAAAACACAATCTCAAAATGACACAATCTCAAAATGTAAACCCGGTGGAGCCTGATTCAGTCTTTTACGGAACCCAGTTTTGTCAGACTCTAAATCAGCAGCGAGACCGTCAGCTCAGGCCAGACGGGGAGTTATTTTGAACGCTGGATGTGCCGCAGCATAAAAGAGCCATTAAAAACAGCGGCTCAGTTAAACGGCCTCACGGTTTACCATTATGGGCACGTATACCCACACGGGTGAGTCACTGGCACTTACTGGCATTCAGTCACACACAGTAAACACCTCGGAGACTCTGTGGTTGGCATACACACCTGAACTTAAGCTCCCGCTTTTTCTTCCACTCTCGCTTTGTAGCCACGACGGTGCGGAATGTTTTTCTACAGTTTCGTTTATTGGTGCAGTCTGGCGCAGCGCGCACATCTCCTGAGTAGTTATTTTTTACTGCTAAACATTATAGCCTGTCTGTGAATAATATTAATAAGACAGCATAAATATTTCAGTGTTCCGTTGATTTAAAGGTACATTTTTATTTTTTTTACTTTTTGCCAACTGACTGAAAATGAATTTTTCAGGCACTGAAAAGGGAACTTTTGAATGAACTCTTTCCCAGTACCAGACTGGTTTTGATGCTACACACCAGCCGTCACACATCACAATCGCCCCTAGCTTCCCTAGCATGGCTATGTTTGTGCGTCTGTGAGAGAGAGAGAGAGAAAAAAGAGAAGAGTCAGAAAAGGAGAGAGGGAGAGAGAGAGAGAGAGAGAGAGAGAGAGAGAGAGATGTGTTTAATTCAGGGATACAGACGCAGACTGTAATTATCATTATACTTCTCGGCAGTGGCAGGAAACAGCCCAAGCAAGTTTGGATGAGTGTGTATCCTGGCCGATGGGCTCCGAAATGTTTGTGTGCAAAGACCAACATGCGTGCAAGAAATTTTCTGCGTCTCCGTGCTCGCAAAAACAACGCACGTGTTCGCGTAGAAAGCCGCAGGTCCCAGCGCCGAAAGAGGAGCAGGTCGTGCCAGCGCCCTCGCGATGATTTTCCCCTTTGTTTTGGCCCCGCTCTCCAACGGTTATGGGCCTCGGCTAAATGCAGAAGTGTTGGAAACACGAGCGGACTCGGAGCTCGGGCCGCGCACGGCGTAGGGATGGAAAGAGAGGTGAGGAAGATGGGGAGGTTGGGAGAAAGGGAGTAGAAATGAATGGGACTCTCATATCTCACTAAATCCGGACTTGCATGTGCGAGCACCCTCGGCCACGCCGCACGTTAGCTTCCACGACCCTGCACCAAAACCCGCCTCTTTTTGTTTTCAAGATATTGAAGTCAGAGTCCAAGAAAAGCCAAAACCGCTGAATAGAGACGCAGAGAGAGCGAGCAAGAGAGGAAATAAACACACAAAAATAAAACCCACAGTTTATTTGAAGCCAGCGTCACATCTATGCAAGATAGCGACCGCAGCTTAATCTGTGTAGGCCTTCTTCGTTAAGGCTCGCGTCGCCGAGGCAGAAACTGCCGTCATGTGGATGGAAACGCTGCGTGGATACGGCGTCGCTCGCCATGAAATAAACAACGCAGGAATCCCAGAGTGAGAAGAAGGACTCGCCGATGTGTAAGCAGGGAAAATAACATCAGCCTGTGGATGGAAAACAGACGAGGCAGCGTGTGCATGCATGAATGGGGATGTGACCATCTGTGAACGTCTTAAATATCACTTTGTATAGGCCGGGACTAAATCCTGATCAAATCAGCGTTGCTAGTGTGAGCTTCAAATTAAAACTGGAGCTGCATCGTAGCTGCGTAGCCTGCCGTTTGAGGCCCGAGCTTGGTCGTTTTCACGATTATTATTCTAGAGTTTTGATGCATTTAGAGAAGATACACTGTTGGAAGTTAACCGTGGTGTGTGTTTGCTTTCACTCCAGTCACATGTTTATACATTTGCTTATCTTGAACCAACTGCATTCTGCAAATAAACCATGAATCACTTCATCCAGAAAGGCACAAGCGTTTGAAAATGAGTCTCCTTTGTTTAGTCTTGCAAATGGAAGCCAACTCAACCTTATCTAGATTTATTTTATTTTGCCTTTGGACTTTTTAATAAAACAAAGTAAAACCTCTCATGGAGAAATCTTTGATTAAAAAGAGGAAATCTCTTTTGCACTAGTTTTTTTTTCTCTCCTCACAAAGCTCTCCGGACAGTGGGAATAAAAAACCCACAGTCTCAACTACAGCACCTGACATGCCCAGTTTAAATGCATTATTTAAACATCTCTCATATATTTTAGAACTATTCTTTGTCTGTTGCCCTGTCTCACATACACACACACACACACACACACACACACACGCACGCACGCACACACAC